>NW_019957692.1:40690-47640 GCF_002910315.2 Salvelinus sp. IW2-2015 | reverse complement strand
ACTGACTATGTGATATGCCTATCTGACTGACTATTTGACTGACAAACTTACTGTCTAGCTGATTGACTGACTGTTGGACTGACTAACTATCTGACTGACTGTTTGACCGACTGACTATCTGACTGATCGACCTACTGACTATCTGAATGACTAACTGAGACACAGCATAGCCACATAGAGCTATTGCCATACCACAGGGAGTACAAACTCTTGCAATGACTGAATGTGAACGCTAACTAATGCTGACACAAAATGGTGGTGTGTGTGTATGGAATCATAGCCACAAAATAGTGGCTATGATCCCATTCCCAAAGAATTACATATAGAATATAATAAGTGATTGGATCTATGTGGCCATACCACTCTCTTTATGTTGTGTATATGACTGACTTACTGCATAGCCACCTAAACTGTTGCWCTAACTGAATATGAATGCTAACTAGCTTTAGCTAATTCCATGTACCCYAGAATAACCMTGCCCGTGGCAACCAATTAAATAATCTTGCTAATTCCCAATGAAYTACACATTGATAYGGGTATAGAGTGTGCTAATTGTTTGACAACTAGATCAAAAGATGATATGCTCCTGAAATCGGCAAGTGAGGGGTCTGGTATGTAGTTCTGAGGATGAGGAGCAGATGACAGAGAAAGGTTGAAGTTCATTATGAAGGAAGGTCTATAGCATACACTGAGRCTGTCCTAATATGGACACTGTACACTACTGTCATTTATTCATGGGGAGTAAAGATRMTCATGCCCAGGGCKGTTCRATATTGRYCCTGGAGGACMGAAACACTTGTGTTTTTTATCCTCTCCTTCTAAGGGACTAATTCAGACCTGGGACACCAGGTGAGTGCAATTAATAACTACCAGGWAGAAWCAAAAAACAGAAGTGTTGATAGTTCTCTCTCTCTGGTGTTTGAATTATGGATTATTATAGTTGTATGTGCAATGGGGATGTCATGATGTACTGGTTTTACCTAAATGGTAAAAGAAGATGGAAAAAAGGTTAGCATCACCAAGCCTTCATGTTAAGCACATTCTGATGGACTGTATATGTTCATCACAACATCATACGGACCCCTACCATAGACTTACCCCAGGATAGATTACAGTCGTATCATCTAACCGAAATCATCTCTGTTTCCTACAAGTTTCCTGTGCTACTGTAATGCCTTGTGAGAACACATTGTCTGCTTCTCAAACCACACTATTTGACCATGAGGGGATCGGGTGTCTTTTCCGATGCAGCCATTCACAGTCAAGTGATTTGAGTTGAATCCCACAGCACCACTGTTCCAATTCCTGCTGTCACCTCACTTGTTAATGTATAATTGGTGCCAGCCTGCCCACGGCCACAGTGGCACACAGTGGAACACTGACAAGCCTAATAGGGCCTCAGTGGACGTCGACTTGTCTCAACAAATAATGTACTGTCCCCAAAACAGCTGCTCCTTTCTCTACTCCACTGAAGGCAAAGTAGCCTGGTCCCAGATAGTTTTTTTCTGACTCACAAATTCCTCTGGTTAGGGAGTGCAGAGATTGTCCCAGAGCTGTTGGCTTATGTTCATAAAACAGTGCCGATCCATAACAGCTCTCTCACAATGTTTACTCACCTGAGTCCAATTATACACAAACACACTTCTCTTTCCCTTTGTGTTACAGTGACTGTACGCAAAGCGTCTTTTTGTCCCTTCTGAAAGTACAATAGGTATCAAATCAATGGTGTCTTTTTTAACGGCACACAACGCCCACACGCCATGAGACAATATTAGCATAAGAAATTCATTCTATTACTCAGTGGTTATGTGATTAACGGGCATCCTTGATTTAGCTGAAGAGTTTTAGTAACGTTCATTCTACAAAGTCATCTAATTGTACTGGACAGAGGCGTCATGCATCTAGGGGCCACTGATGGCCAAAGTCAATATATTGGACATTTTGTATTTGTATTTATTAAGGATCCGTATTAGCAGTTGCCAAGGCAACATTAAGGCAGCTACGTAGAATTTAAAATATTACATGACATTACATTTCATACACTTTTCACAACACATTGTGTGTTCCCTCAGGCCACTACTCTACTTCCACATACATCTACAATACACAATCTATGTGACGTGTCGTGTGTGTAGAGTGCTTGTGTTAGCATGTGTATGTGTATGCGTGTGTCTGTGCCTGTGTGTGTGAATAATTATGTACATAGGAACATTAAACCATGCCATAGTTGAATACTCAGTTCTGATTGGCAGTGTGCATTGATTTCAGATAACCAGACTGTTGGAAGTAGTTCCAACAATAAGTGCGTATTCTTTGTTCTATATCACTGCACCAAATGGACTCAAAACATTACAGAAAACTAAAACAAGAACCACAATTGGATACATTGTAAATACAGGTCAATTGGATACATTGTAAACACAGGTCCAATTGGATACATTGTAGACACAGGTCCAATTGGATACTTGTAAATACAGGTCCAATGATACATTGTAAAACAGGTCCAATTGGATACATTGTAACACAGGTCCAATTGGATACATTGTAAACACAGGTCAATTGGATACATTGTAAATAAGGTCCAATTGGATACATTGTAACACAGGTCCAATTGGTACATTGAGACAACGTCAATTGGATCATGTAGACACAGGTCCAACAAGGAAACAATGATAAGTATTTATCTAAGATTTAAATTCAGTTTAAATGGGCCCTGGTACTGGACACTACTACAAAACTATGCAGTCAACTCATAGCAATGACACACTCTGGTGTTTCTCAATATGCATACTACTGTGCTCCACACTCTAATGCTCAGAGATTGTTCTTCGAGAATGTTCTCTTGTGTACGTTTTTGTGAGGACGAGAGTGTGGAGAACGCATACAATTTTATATTTGAGAAGCATTCATGCTAGTACCTTTGACAATCAGACGAAACAAGATAACTACATAAAGCAAACGCAAACTTTTAACTTCATAATTTCAATTAGCTATATGTGGATCATATTAATCTAGCTAGTCAGCTAGTTGTACAAGCTTGTAACTTCATAATTATCACTAGCTATATGTGGATCATATTAATCTAGCTAGTCAGCTAGTTGTACAAGCTTGTAACTTCATAATTATCAACTAGCTATATGTGGATCATATTATCTACTAGTCAGCTAGTTGTACAAGCTTGTAACTTCATAATTATCAACAGCTATATGTGGATCGTATTATTTCTAACTAGTCAGCTAGTTGTACAACTTGTAACTTCATAATTATCAACTAGTATATGTGGATCGTATTATTTCTAACTAGTCAGCTAGTTGTACAAGCTTGTAACTTCATAATTATCAACTAGCTATATGTGGATCGTATTATTTCTAACTAGTCAGCTAGTTGTACAAGCTTGTAATTCATAATTATCAATAGCTATATGTGGATCGATTAATCTAGCTAGTCAGCTAGTTGTACAAGCTTGTAACTTCATAATGATCAACTAGCTATATGTGGATCGTATTAATCTAGCTAGTCAGCTAGTTGTATATGTAAAAAGGCCTAAAACGATTGTTGTTATAATAGGTAGATGGCCAGCGGTTAGTAGCCAGCGTTAGCTACAAATTCTTTGTGGGTAGCTAGCAGCTACCAATTCTTCATCAGTTGGCCTGTGAACTATGCACACTACAATGGATATTTTAGGCATTTAAACATTCCAAAATGAACACAGTTTGTATTTATTAAAATTATGAGATGTGAATGGGCAACAATTCATCAAGTCTGAGTTAATTTTCTCTCACTTTTTTATTTGTACAAATGCTCCGACCAATTTGCATGATTGGAGCACGATAGTATGCATAGTAAGAAAACCTCTCTGTTATTGCCTATATGGTGACCATATTGGACGGAATCAATCTCAGCAAGTTGTCCTAATATGGTCACGGTATGTTACCAATCAGGAGGAGATAAGGACAAGGCTATAATGTGTTTAAATGTGTTGCTATTTGGGTGTAGGGACATTGGTGAGGACAAGAACAGCTACGAGGCATTTCTCATGAATTTTTATGTCCTGTTATGTACTCACCGCCACCATGTTTATTGCCTATCGTTATCTCTGGTCTGCTCATTCTCTTTGACAGAGCCAATTAAGTGTATGGCAACACCGTTAATTATTATGCAAATGCTGTGTTTGGATTCAGRGCATACATAATTAAAATGGAAATGAAGTATTTGAATGTGCATCTATTCTCAGATCTAAAATTAGAGTGCTGTGAGTCTGTGATATCAGGCTGGTCTGTGCTTGGAGGCTTGGCGTACAGCCACGGTGTGCAACCTTAGATGTGTGTGTTGTCACGCCTGCTCCCGCTCTTCCCCCCTGGCGCTCGAGGGTGCCAGGCTGCCCTGCATCACGCACTCCTGCCATCATCAATTACGCACACCTGCCTTCCCTCGTCACTCGCATCAGCAATATTGMACTCACCTGGACTCACTCAATTACATGTTTATTACCTCCCCTATATTTGTCAGTTCCCCAGCTCTGTTCCCCGCTGCTGCATTGATTGTTATTTGTCTGTGTTACCCGTGTGCTGACGCTGTTCCTGTCTCATTCCATGTCCGTTCCATATAAAATGTTTGACTCCCCTTTCCTGCTTCGCCTCTCCAGTGTCATCCTTGTGACAGAATGCAGCAGCCATTACACYAAGCATTGGGGAGTACTGGCGTTCCGGTTGGTGGTGACGTCAGRCCTGGGTCGCCGCRGATGGAACCGYGGTGCCTGGCCAGCTRGRCGGGCTTCCACYCCTTKGGTTTCCTTGCCCCGGTTGGCTCGGYAAGGCGCCCAWCCCACGTCGGGCCTCAGCCGGATCARCGGGTCTTGTTCGCCCAGCCGGCCCAGGAGTTTTGTTTTTGATGAAGTCGGGGTGAARTKCGCTCTTCAAGTCGTCTCKAGTGTCTGTCTGTCCCCACGTCTTACATCCCCCCAGACAACCTGATGTAAAGGACCTTGAAAGCCTTTTCATAAAGGCTTCATTCTAGCTGCTTCAGAGAGTGTATGTGGACACCCTTTCAAATGATTGGATTTGGCTATGTCAGCCACACCCGTTGCTGACAGGTMTATAAAATCAAGCTCACAGACATGCAATCTCCATAGACAAACATTTGCAGCAGCATGGCCTGTACTGAAGAGCTCAGTGACTTTCACATAGGATGCCACCGTTGCCAACAAGTAAATTCGTTCATTTCTGCCCTGTTAGAGCTGCCTGGTCAACTGTACAGCTGCTGTTATTGAAATGGAAACGTTAGGAGCAACAATGGCTCAACGGTGAATTTGTAGCCACACATAGCTCAACAGAACGAACTTTTGAGTGCTGAAGCACTGTAGCTGGTAAAAAATCGTCTAGTCACTGTTGCACAACACTTACATACGAGTTCCAACTGCCTATAGAGGCCAACGTCAACACAAGACTGTTCATCGGGAGCTTCATGAAATGAAGGTTCATGCCGCACACAAGCATTCCAGATCACCATGCTCAATGCCAAGGCTTGGCCTGAGTGGTGTAAAGCTCGCCGCCATTCGGCCAGTGGAAACATCATTCCTCTGGAGTGATGATTATGGTTCACCATCTGGCAGTCCGACGGACAAATACTGGGTTTGGCGGATGGCCAGGAGAACACTACCTGCTCCAATGCATATAGTGCCAACGTTAAAGAGTTGGTATCGGAGGAATAAGGACTGGGCTGTTTTTCATTGGTTTTGGGCTAGGCCCTTATTCCAGTGAAGGAAATGTTAACGCTACCGTATACACATTACATTCGAGACAATTCTGTGCTACCAACTTGTGTGGCAACATTTGGGGAATGCCCTTTCCTGTTTCAGCAATGCCCTTGCACAAAGCAAGTCCATACAGAAATGGTTTGTCGAGATCGGTGTGGAAAAACTTGACTGCCTGCACAGAGCCCTGACCTCAACCCCATCGAACACCTTTGGATGAATTGGAACGCCGACTGCAAGCCAGGCCTAATCGCCCAACATCAGTGCTCGACCTCACTAATGCTCTTGTGACTGAATGGAAGCAATTCCCCGCAGCAATGTTCCAACATCTAGTATAAAGCCTTCAGAAGAGTGGAAGCTTTATAGCAGCAAAGGGGGACCAACTCCTTAATGCCCATGATTTTGGAATGAGATGTTCGACCGCAGGTGTCCACATACCTTTGGCCATGTAGTGTATGTAACGAACATTTCAACAGAAAATAACAAGACAAGACATCTGGTCTTAAAAAAACATGGTCAAACCCTTGGTCTTGTTAAGGTGACTGTTATTAGCCACAGATAAACAGTCCACTCCCAGCAGACTACTATTCTGTGTTAAGCCAACAGGTTTCAGAATGATAACCAAACTTCTGTCCATCCATATATGAGTTCATGAGAACATAAAATACTGTTTCCCCCTTTACCTCTTTCACAATTGCTGCAGCAAGTAAGACACTGCAAGGTTACAGCTCCAGAATTTCAACACAAACTAATCCTCTAGGTGTTTCTGACCATTCAATCTTTCTGTAATAAATCATGTATGTGGATGTTTTTAGTTTTGTAACAATAGGGTCTCTCTAAGAGGTTGATATAGCTAATGGAGTTCTGTAAGGGTTTCACAATGAGGGATTCTGACCCCTGTGTGTGAGGGTACAACAATGATCTTTGAACCCCAGGTGGTACAGAAGAGCACTCACGGCCACCGGAGGGTTGCATGGGGAGTTGTGGAGGGCTGGCTTCAGAGGGTTCTAATGTGACCTGGTTTCAAATAGTATTTGTTTTCCTGTAATACTTCAGCTGTGCTTGATTGAGCTTGGTTGAACTTGCCTAGTGCAACAGAGCCAAAATGGATAGTCCCAAAAGGTGCAAACTCCAGGCAGGCTAATCAAAATGCTCACAGTATTTGAAGGACCAACTACTATTTGGAACCATCTCTCCC
>NW_019957692.1:16580-40366 GCF_002910315.2 Salvelinus sp. IW2-2015 | reverse complement strand
ATCATACACGGAACAAACACGCCAATCGAGTGTCAGAAAACACAACTCTCCGATCAACTGACCGTCACGCATTCCAAGGTTGGGATGATGACAACTTATCAGTGAATATTCCTGGAGGTAAGGATTGCCAGACAACGGAACACCACGCAGGTAATTACGGTCAGTTATTATGGTGATTAGAAGTAGTCATTAGAGTAGATTGATTGTGAGGTGTTGGGGGAGTTGGAGACCTGTGACTAGCAGAGAATTGAACACTGGAGGGCTGTGACTAGCAGAGAATTGAACACTGGAGACCTGTGACTAGCAGAGAATTGAACACTGGAGACCTGTGACTAGCAGAGAATTGAACACTGGAGGGCTGTGACTAGCATAGAATTGAACACTGGAGGGCTGTGACTAGCAGAGAATTGAACACTGGAGACCTGTGACTAGCAGAGAATTGAACACTGGAGGCTGTGACTAGCAGAGAATTAACACTGGAGGGCTGTGACTAGCAGAGAATTGAACACTGGAGGGCTGTGACTAGCAGAGAATTGAACACTGGAGGGCTGTGACTAGCAGAGAATTGACACTGGAGACCTGTGACTAGCAGAGAATTGAACACTGGAAGCTGTGACTAGCAGAGAATTGAACACTGAGGGCTTGTACTAGCAAAGAGCTGGGGGTTGAGGTTTGTGACTAGCAGAGAGCTGAGAGTTGGAGGGCTGTGACTAGCAGAGAGCTGAGAGTTGGAGAGTTGGAGAGATTTGACTAGCAGAGAGCTCAAAGTTGTTTCAATTTGGAGGGCTGTGACTCGCAGAGAGCTGAGAGTTGGAGAGCTGAGAGAGTTGGATAGATTAACTAACAGAGAGCTGAGAGTTGGAGGCTGTGACTAGCAGAGAGCTGGAGAGAGCTGGAGAGAGCTGGAGAGAGTTGGAGAGAGCTGGAGAGAGCTGGAGAGAGTTGGAGAGAGTTGGAGAGAGCTGGAGAGAGCTGGAGAGAGCTGGAGAGACTAGCAGATAATTGAAGTTGGAGGGCTGTGACGAAACAGAGAGCTGAGAGTTAGAAGGCTGAGAGCTAGAAGGCTGAGAGAGAGAGAGAGAGAGAGAGAGAGAGAGAGAGAGAGAGAGAGTTCACATGTTCAATAATGTTGTATTGGTATTAGACATGACCACAATGTTTTCACAGTCATGAAAAATACATCACTGGTATCTGCCTCGTGTATCCATCTGCCTTTTCTAATAAATACAATTAAAAAACATGAACCAAAAGAGAAATAACTGTTCCCATGTAGCTCAGTTGGTAGAGCATGGCGACAGGGTTGTGGGTTTGATTCCCACAAAAGACCAGTACAAAAATGTATGCACTCACTACCGTAAGTCGCTCTGGATAAGAGCGTCTGCTAAATTACTAAAATGTAACTGAACTAGCTCCAGAGTTCAACCTCAACACTATAGCGTACTAGGCCTTTTCTGACCAGTGTAACTGCAGACGTTTCAACCACTCAGCTTACTTTAGGATTTCTTGGTCAATCCAGCCAGTCTGCATAAATAGCTTAAATGTTGAGGCCTTGTCTGGAATACAATGGCAGAACACTGAACCAATATCTAAACGCAACATATAAAGTGTTGGTTTGAAGGAGCTGAAATAAAAGATCCCAGAAATGTTCCATRTGTAACAGTATAACTTTAGTMCGTCCCCTCGCCCCGACACGGGCGCGAACCAGGGACCCTCTGCACACATCAACAACTGACACCCCCGAAGCGTTGTTACCCATCGCTCCACAAAAGCCGCGGCCCTTGCAGAGCAAGGGGAAACCCTATTTCAAGTCTAAGAGCAAGTGACGTAACCGATTGAAAGGCTATTAGCGCGTACYCGCTAACTAGCTAGCCATTTCACATCCGTTACACATACACACAAAAAGCTTATTTCTCTCAAATGTTGTGCACAAATTTGTTTACATCCCTTAGTGAAGATTTCTGCATGGCCAAGATAATCCATCCACCTGATAGGTGTGGTATATCAAGAAGCTGATTAAACAGAATGATCATTACACAGATGCACCRTGAGCTGGGGACAACAAAAGGCCACTCTAAAATGTGCAGTTTTAACCACAACACAATGCCACTTTGTGAACAGAGGGCCTCATGGTGGCGGTGCTGTTATGGTATAGGCAGACATAAGCTACGGACAATGAACACAATTGCATTTTATCAATGGCAATTTTAATGCACAGAGATACTGTACGTGATGAGATCCTGAGGCCCATTGTCGTGCGGCCCAATGTTGCAAGGATCTGTACACAATTCCTGGATGCTGTAAATGTCCCAGTTCTTCCATGTTTGGGATGCTCTAGATTGACGTGTATGATAGCGTGTTCCAGTTCCCGCCAATATCCAGCAACTTCTCACAGCAATTGAAGATGAGTGGGACAACATTCCACAGGCCACAATCAACAGCCTGATCAACTATGAGAAGGAGATGTGTTGCGCTGCATGAGKCAAATGGTGGTCACACCAGATACTGACTGGTTTTCTGATCCACGACCCTAACTTTTTTTTAAGGTATCTGTGACCAACAGATGCATATCTGTATTCCCAGTCATGTGAAATCCATAGATTAGGGCCTAATGAATTTATTTCAATTGACTGATTTCCTTATATGAACTGTAACTCAGTAAAAAATATTTGAAATTGTTGCATGTTGCGTTTATATTTTAGTTCAGCATAATTGTCATTGTTAATGTAACAACTGTTATTACCTAAGACACAATGATAAAACATAATCCTGGGAAAATAGTTATTGTATTGTGAAGAAAAATGTGGGCAACACTTTCAAATAGCAGAGAAGGGAAATTCTGGCACACACACACACACACACACACACACACACACACACACACACACACACACACACACACACACACACACACACACACACACACACACACACACACACACACACACACAAACACACACCTCCTAAGTCTGTCTCAGTCTCTTTCAGTCTATGGTGTTTACAGTTGGATGCAGCAGACACAAATATTGACCGTCCTTAACTTTCCCTCCAGCTCTCACTTTAATTAAATCAATCTGCTCTGGACACAAGCTACAGCACAGGAAGGGAGAAGACCCTGCTTTGAGAGGAGAGAGGAGGGGGAGAAAGGGAGTGAGAAAGATAGAAAGAGTGAGAAGTGGATAGAGACAAGCAGGGATTGGGACAGAGACAAAAGGAGGGACAGATGCTGAAGTGGGAAAGAGGCAAGGTGAGAAAGATGGAATAGAAAGGAGAGAGATTATACAATAAGGAGGAGAGAAAGAGAGGGAGTGAGAGGAAGAGATAGCAGAAAGATAGCATTTCTTCTTTCACCATTCAGTAAACATCAGTGGAAAAAGGTGTGCACAGGATCTGTCCATTTCCCTATGCATTTCTCAAATCAACTTAACTCTCCGTGTCAAAAAAGGTCTCCAGCAGCAAGAAATCCTGAACCAAAACATGAATGATAAATTACATGTAGTTCAGTACATGTATGTACCAGTAGGCATGTATATACTGTATGTATGTACAGTAAGCGCAATGATTAGTTAAAATCCGTAGTCCTTTCCTGCAGTCAATGACCAAAAGCGCCCTCTTTGGCCTCAATGTTATTAATATTTTTCATAATTTCACAATTGATAAATATATTTTTGTGATGAATATAAAGTGTAATATTGGGATGCAAACTCAAAATGTAATGCATTTCAACTCTATATCTGACATAGTACAGGTGTCTTTTTTGTTGTTGCCCATAACCATGTGTGAGTTGCAATGTTCCCTCTAAGCTACACCCGTCGCACCAGGCAAAATAAATACCAGCATGCACAGAGAAGCAAGAGACTGAACTTCACTTAACTAGAGTTTCCCATTTAGTTAACACTATCAATGTTTCCCTTTACTGTGAGAATTGTGATCTAATCAACAAAATATTAGCCACTTTCAATGCAACATACAGAAAGAAAACGAACTACGAAATACTTATTATGCAAAACTAACTATGCAAGAGATTTTATTGTAGGCAGAATGCATCTGCGTAGGCAGCACTAAGGTCTGTACTCTACACCACAGGAGGTTGGTGGCACCTTAATTGGGGAGGACAGGCTCATGGTAATGGATGAAGCGGAATCCACCACATCCGCCTATGCCGACCTTCCACATCTGTAGTGGAAAGTGGCAGAGCTACAGTGCTGTTTGTCAGACCAGGCGACATTCTGAAAATCGGTCTCACGAACACGATGGTGTTCTCTCCGCTTTTCTGTATGACCCCATCTAGTCATTAAGACTAACGCTAGTTAGCAATTGTGCTAGTGCAAGTTAGCAACAGGGGTGAAAGTAAGTAAAACATTTGTGGGGGTACGCTTACCGGTAAAACTTGACTCTATCACAATTAACTCAAAATGCCAAGAAAACTGTAGGCTACTACACCATTATTTAACATTACTGCATTCAGCCACATTAACAATGTGCGAATTGACTTGAAACCGGGTGGTAAATGCTTCAAATTGCATTGTGGTTCAACGAGAACACTTACTTTTTACCAACACAGAAGTGGACAAGGTGGAGATGAGTGGCCGATATCGAGGCGCGCGTGGACAACAGTGGACGCTTCAATTCAGCCTGCAAGCGGAGGGCTAATGACATTGGCAGAATTGTACTGTTGGGGTTTGGATGCTGAAATGATTTTGTGTGTGGACCAACGTGCACGGGTAGCCTACAAGAGCACATTCTTGAATCCTAAAACAAATCCTAAAACAATTCCGTATGTTGGCTTACCAGAACCCCCCCCCCCCCCCTACTTGTAAACATAGGTCACTGCTATGGGTCTGGACGTGTTTATGAAACATTCATTAATGAATGGGGCCCCGGGTCCTCTACTGCAGGCACCAAGGGCCAGGTGTGGTAGCTCATATACGCACACATGGACACAAGCACATGCACAAACACACACACATCTGTACACACTCACAAGTGCATGCACACATGCGCACGGTGTGATCACTCACAGCCATAAGGTTCTAGCAGGACAAACACATCTTGGCTCGTGACGTATGACGTTTGTGACGTGATGTTTGATAATGACRTTTGATAATTTTCTAAATTATAGAATAATAGTGAATACATCAAAACTATGAAATAACACATGTGGATTCATGTAGTAACCACTGTTGGCATTCTCTCAACCAGCTTCATGAGGTAGTCATGGAATGCATTTCAATTAACAGGTGTGACTTCTTAAAAGTTCATTTGTGGAATTTCTTTCCTTCCTAATGCGTTTKACCCAATCAGTTGTGTTGTGACAAGATAGCCCTATTTGGTAAAAGACCAAGTCCATATTATGGCAAGAACAGCTCAAATAAGCAAAGAGAAATGACAGTCCATCATTACTTGAGACGTGAAGGTCAGTCAATGCGGAAAATGTCAAAAACTTTGAACGTTTCTTCAAGTGCAGTCACAAAAACCATCAAGTGCTATGATGAAACTGGCTCTCATGAAGAACGCCACAGGAAAGGAAGACCCAGAGTTACCTCTGCTGCAGAGGATAAGTTCATTAGCGTTACCAGCCTCAGAAATTGCAGCCCAAATAAATACTTCACAGAGTTCAAGAAACACACACATCTCAACATCTCAACAGACTTTGTGAATCAGGCCTTCATGTTCGAATTGCTGCAAAGAAATCACTACTAAAGGACACCAATAATAAGAAGAGACTTGCTTGGGCCAAGAAACACGAGCAATGGACATTAGACCACTGGAAATCTGTCCTTTGGTCTAATGAGTCCARATTTTAGATTTTTGGTTCCAACAGCTGTGTCTTGTGAGACGGAGAGTAGGTTAATGGATGATCTCCGAATGTGTAGTTCCCGCCCTAAAGCATGGAGGAGGAGGTGTGATTGTGTGTGGGTGCTTTGCTCGTGACACTGTCTGTGATCTATTTAGAATTCCAGGCATACTTAACCAGTATGGCTACAACAGCATTCTGCAGTGACACGCCAATCCATCTGGTAGGTGCTTAGTGGGACTATCATTTTGTTTTTCAACAGGACAATGACCCAACACACCTTCATGCTGTGTAAGGGCTATTTGACCAAGAAGGAGAGTGTTGGCCTCTCCACAATCACCCGACCTCAACCCAATTGAGATGGTTTGGGATGAGTTGGACCAGAAAGTGAAGGAAAAGCAGCCAACAGTGCYCAGCATATATCTGGGAACTCCTTTAAGACTGATGGAAAAGCATTCCAGGTGAAGGTGGTTGAGAGAATGTCAAGAATGTGCAAAGCTGTCATCAAGGCAAAGGGTGGCTACTTTGAAGAATCTCAAATATAAAATATTTAACACTTTTTTTGTTACTACATGATTCCATACGTGTTATTTCATAGTTTTGAATGTAGAAATGTAGAAATATACAATGTGGAAAATAGAATAAAAAAAGAAGAACCTTGCATGAGTAGGTGTGTCCAAACTTTTGACTGTATATTTACGACTGGGGATCAACATTTTCATAAAGAGAGTGTTTCAAACACTGACTGCTTTAAATAAACTCAGCAAAAAAAGAAACGCCCTCTCACTCTCAACTGCGTTTATTTTCAGCAAACGAAACATGTGTAAATATTTGTATGAACATAACATGACTCAACAACTGAGACGTAAACTGAACAAGTTCCACAGACATGTGACTAACAGAAATTGAAAAATGTGTCCCTGAACAAAGGGGGGGTCAAAATCAAAAGTAACAGTCAGTATCTGGTGTGGCCACCAGCTGCATTAAGTACTGTAGTGCATCTCCTCCTCATGGACTGCACCAGATTTGCCAGGTCTTGCTGTGAGATGTTACCCAACTCTTCCAGCACGGCACCTGCAGGTTTCTGGGGGGAATGGCCCTAGCCCTCGCCCTCCAATCCAACAGGTCCCAGACGTGCTCAAAGGGATTGAGATCCGGGCTCTTCGCTGGCCATGGCAGAACACTGATATTCCTGTCTTGCAGGAAATCACGCACAGAACGAGCAGTATGGCTGGTGGCATTGTCATGCTGTAGGGTCATGTCAGGATGAGCATGCAGGAAGGGTACCACATGAGGGAGGAGGATGTCTTCCCTGTAACGCACAGCGTTGAGATTGCCTGCAATGACAACAAGCTCAGTCCGATAATGCTGTGACACACCGCCTCAGACCATGATGGACCCTCCACCTCCGAATCGATCCCACTCCAGAGTACAGGCCTCGGTGTAACGCGCATTCCTTTGACGATAAATGTGAATCCGACCATCACCCCTGGTGAGACAAAACCTCGACTTGTCAGTGAAGAGCAATTTTTGCCAGTCCTGTCTGGTCCAGCGACGGTGGGTGTGTGCCCACAGGCGACGTTATTGCCGGTGATGTCTGGTGAGGACCTGCCTTACAACAGGCCTACAAGCCCTCAGTCCAGCCTCTCTCAGCCTATTGCAGACAGTCTGAGCACTGATGGAGGGATTGTGCGTTCCTGGTGTAACTCGGGCAGTTGTTGTTGCACTCCTGTACCTGTCCCGCAGGTGTGCTGTTCGGATGTACCCATCCTGTGCAGGTGTTGTTACACGTGGTCTGCCACTGCGAAGATGATCAGCTGTCCGTCCTGTCTCCCTGTAGTGCTCACAGTGCGGACATTGCAATTTATTGCCCTGGCCACATCTGCAGTCCTCATGCCTCCTTGCAGCATGCCTAAGGCATGTTCACGCAGATGAGCAGGGACGCTGGGCATCTTTCTTTTGGTGTTTTTCAGAGTCAGTAGAAAGGCCTCTTTAGTGTCCTAAGTTTTTATAACTGTGACCTTAATTGCCTACCGTCTGTAAGCTGTTAGTGTCTTAACGACCKTTCCACAGGTGCATGTTCATACATTTTTCATGTTTCATTGAACAAGCATGGGAAACAGTGTTTAAACCCTTAAGACAGGGTTCTGAAAAAGGGATTTCTTTTTTTTCTGAGTTTATTTCAGGATCACCGACACCTTAACTTCTTATGGCTGAAGGGGCAGTATTGAGTAGCTTGCATGAAAGGTGCACAGAGGTGCCCAGAGTAAACGGCCTGCTCCTATGTCATAGTTGATAATATATGCATATTATTATTAGTATTGGATAGAAAACACTCTGAAGTTTCTAAAACTGTTTGAATTATGTCTGTGAGTATAACAGAACTCATATGGCAGGCAAAAACCTGAGAAGTTCCACTTCCTGTTTGGATATTTTCTGGGGGTGCCAGATTTTCAACCAAGCTCTCATTGAAAATACAGAGAGATATGGATGGGTTTTCACTTCCTACAGCTTCCACTAGATGTCAACAGTCAATAGAACTTTGTCTGATGACTCTAATGTGAAGGGGGGCCGAAGGAGACAGGAATGAGTAATCACTTCCATGAGGTGCCCACGCATTGAACTGGCGCGTTCATGTGAGAGGGAGCTCCGTTACATCAGTCAATTGAAGTCGATGTAATTCCCCGGTTGGAACGTTATTCAAGATGTATGTCAACAACATTCTAAAGATTGATTCAGTACATCGTTTGACATGTTTCTACTGACTGTAACGGAACTTTTGGACATTTCGTCACGTTATAGTGGACACGCTTTGAGACTTTGGTTAGGGCGTTTGGTAAACAATTCGAAAGTAGCTAATTGGACATAAATAACGGATATTATCGAACAAATCAAGCATTTATTGTGGACCTGGGATTCCTAGGACTGCATTCTGATGAAGTTCATCAAAGGTAAGGAAACATTTATCATGTATTTTCTGGTTTCTGTTGAGTCCAACATGGCGGCTAATTTGGCTATTGTTCTGAGCTCCGTCTCAGATTATTGCATGGTTTATTTTTCCGTCAAGTTTTTTTGAAATCTGACACAGTGGTTGCATTAAGGAGAGGTATATCTTTAATTCCATGTGTATAACTTATCTACATTTATGCTGAGTATTTCTGTTGAAACGATGTGGCTATGGAAAATCACTTGATGTTTTTGCAACTAGTGAATCTAACGCGCCAATGTAAACTCAGATTTTTTTATATAAATATGAACTTTATCAAACAAAACATGCATGTATTGTGTAACATGAAGTCCTATGAGTGTCATCTGATGAAGATAATCAAAGGTTAGTGATCAAAGGTTAGTGAAGCTATCCTTCGCTGGAAAAATGGCTGTGCTTATTGTGGTTTTGTGGTGACCTAACATAATCGTTTGTAGTGCTTTCGCTGAACAGCATATTTGAAATAAGACACTTTGGTGGGATTAACAACAAGATTACCTTTAAAATGATATAAGACACATGAATGTCTGAGAAATTTTAATTATGAGATTTCTGTTGTTTGAATTTGGCGCCCTGCACTATCACTGGCTGTTGTCATATCGATCCCGGTAGCAGGATTGCAGCCATAAGAAGTTTTAAAGAGCAACTGAAGGCAACACACAACTTCTCTGTAAGAAAATGGCTTGTGTCATCGATATTAGTCAGAAACATTTATTGTAGTATTGACTACAAAGTGTAAATAGGATAATTTTGGTTATARAGTCAGTCTCGTCCAAATATTTTTAAAATGTCAATATCTTAATGGCTTAAAAACATCAAGCCAACTATAAATTGTAGATATTCATATGCAAATATAGAAAGCATTTAATGTGTTATGGCGGTGTAAGGGAGGCGAAGTCAGGTGCAGGAGAGCAGAGTAGAGTAAACATGCGCACTTTTATTCCGTTCAACAATAGGCACAAAAAATGACATAAGTGCCCAAAAACACGGAACATAAACTATAAAAGTATCGCGCGTGAACAAACACCATAAACAATGAACAATTACACACAAAGACATGATGGGGAACAGAGGACTAAATACATGTAGATTGATTGGGGAATCAAAACCAGGTGTGTATGGAACAAGACAAAACAAATGGACATATGAAAAATGGAGCGGCGATGGCTAGAAAGCCGGTGACGTCGATCGCCGAACGCCGCCCGAACAAGGAGAGGAGCCGACTTCGGTGGAAGTCGTGACATAATGAGACAACTGAAAGACGTGCAACATGAAAATATTGTCCCATTGTGTCATTTATTGACAGTCCCTAACTAGCCCCAGAGAGGCTAGCCAAAGTCAAACCAACTTAGCCACGGTCGCACACCGGACGGCTGATGCTAATTGCCGAAAGATGTTGGCTGGATTGCTAGGTAGGCTAGGCTACTTTCAGACACAATACCTGGTTAGACTGTTTCAAGTTATCTAGAAGGTTGAGTGACTGTAACTGTGTACTGTTTTGGCTGAGTAAATGTRCAAACGCATCCCACATTCGAACACACACAAGAGACACCCACATCAAAGCACGCCTCCAAGACCCAAATCCCTTTCTCAGTCACATTTCCTCATGAGGAAAATTGAATCCGAGGCTAAATCAGAAAGTTCAGGCCCACCTTCAATGGTTTCAATGCCTGTCTGCATAATGAGAACCACTAACAACTTATGTGAGACCGAGTTGACTTGAAGGTGAGGCTTACAGCATCTCTCTTAGTGGTACAACAGTTTTCCATGTGAAATGGACTTTGAGTTTGCAGTAACACAGTAACACAGTAACACAGTAATACAGTAGTACCTACCTGAGAGAGAATGAGTTGTCCATGGTATTTCGTCACACACACACACAGTATCAAACAGAGCAGGAGAGTGCATCAAATACGGACCAAATACACACTTGAAGAGATGAGAGACAGACAGTTATTTTTTRTTTTATTTTTTACAGTTTTTGATAAGCTACTGTCACACTTGTCCTATTTGATTCAGTGATGTTTGTACTTTCTCCTTACCTTGAGGTAGTGGACTTGCATGAAGGTTTTCTCAGCGTTGATGAAATGTTTGACCAGGGATGACCCAGAGTCACCGACCTGGCCTTTACTCTCCATGTTGAACCTACACACCAGACCGTCAGTCAGTCAGACAGACAAACAGGCAGCCAGTCAGGCAGACAGACACACAGACAGTCAGTCAGGCAGACAGACACACAGACAGTCAGTCAGTCAGGCAGGCAGGCAGACAGACAGACCCACAGGCAGCCAGTCAGGCAGACAGACACACAGGACAGTCAGTCAGTTAGACACACAGACAGTCAAACAGAGAGTCAGTCAGACAGACAGACAGACAGACAGACAGACAGACAGACAGACAGACAGACAGACAGACAGACAGACAGACAGACAGACAGACACACACACACACACAACAGAGACACACAGACAGTCAGTCAGACAGACAGTCACACAGTCAGTCAGTCAGGCAGACAGACACACACACAGACAGTCAGTCAGGCAGACAGACACACAGACCAGACAGACAGACAATCAGTCAGTCAGTCAGGCAGACAGACACACACAGTCAGACAGACAGACAGACAGACAGTCAGTCAGTCAGTCAGTCAGGCAGACAGACACACAAACAGTCAGTCAGACAGACACGAAGACAGTCAGTCAGTCAGTCAGACAGACACGAAGACAGTCAGTCAGTCAGTCAGACAGACACACAGTATCTGTTTACCCTGCTGCTATTTCTTTCTTTCAATAGGGGGTCTCCCGAGTGGCGCAACAGTCTAAGTCACTGCATCTCAGTGTAAGAAGTGTCACTACAGTCCCTGGTTCAAATCCAGGCTGAATCACATCCGGCCGTGATTGGGAGTCCCATTTGGCAGCGCACAATTGGCCCAGGGTAGGCCATCATTRTAAATAAGAATTTGTCCTTAACTGACTTGCCTAGTTAAATAAAAAAATAGGCATTATCAGAACCATTTGAAAATGTAAAGTATGCTCCTTTTCCGAAAGTTAAAAATGTACATCTACAGATGTAATATCTTAATTTTAGCCAGTTTGCTACAGCAGGACAATAATCCTGCAGCATCAAGAAATGTGAATTATTATGTTGATAATAATTATTGGACAGTTTTGTAGGTGTTGATACATTTTTCTTAAGAGAAAATTGAGTCTGAAACTTCAAAGTGGAAATTACAAACTTCAGAAGCCTTTTTAAACCACAAATACACTACACGTTTTAAATGTCCTGCATTACAGGAAAGTTATTCTGCAACAGGGCGATCAAATTAAGATCCTACATCTGTATAGTCCATTCAGTCAGCAGTGTAACCCCTCTTATTTGTCCTGTGCATTGAACAGGCTGCCATTGTGCTAAAGGTAGGCCACAAATCACATCCAGATGTATAATGTCATTCTATAGTGTTTATACGAACTCACCACGCTACGCTTTGACTTTACTGCCCATGACTCACTGAGCCCAGCCTTCCCAAGGAACACGCACGCACGCACGCACACACACACACACACACACACAGCCACCAACACACACACACACACACACACACACACACACACACACACACACACACACACACACACACACACACACACACACACACACACACACACACACACACACACACACACACACACACACACACACACACACAACACAGATGAAACAAAAACACACGGAACTGTACACACACAAAAACAATTAAAACAGTAAAGTAAAAGTAATTCCTGTGCTCTGTCTGGCTGTTTAGAGAAGATTAACTCAGGCTGCCATGGGCTTAGCCCTTGAAGGATTTGTCTATACACAGGCAAGGCAGGCGCCTGGCTAGCTGATCAATACACTCCTCATCACTGGCCATTTATCTTAGCTCCCTCTCACTGAGGAAACAGGAGGCAAGGCTACAGACATGGTGAAACACACACACACACATTCCACATGACAACACATAGTATATCTCTGCAAATTTCAAAAAGGCGAAACTCACATACACACACACACAGCACTCATCATGACAACACTGGGTATCTGGGCAATCTGTATACTGATGATGTTACTCCTCTCAGTCATCCGGACGATTATTTGTGATTATTTCTGGTTACGTACAGTAGAGCTGGTCGGCTACCTGATCTGACCTCCACCAGCAGCTAACAGGGAATAAACTGTAATAGGGTGAGCATGAAGGAGGAAGAGAGGAGAGGAGATGGAGGGGATGGGGGTGGGGATGAGGGTGAGGGGGATCAGACTAGAGGAAGTGACACTAGTGTTTTGTCTGCTCAGTGTGGACTACTGAGGAAAATATACTTCCTGGAGTTTACCGGAAACCTCTTCCTAGGGTACTCTGTATGTGTGTGTTCTTTCCTGTCTTTTGGCATTAACTGTGTGGAGCTGGTTTCTGAGAAATCTATTTCAGATCCAGTAAATACACGACTCAGGTCTGTTCAGGACGATAACTTTCCTTTACACAATAACCTCTATGAATAACTTCAAGATTACAGTAATTACATTAAGGCAGAATTACATCAAACATAATGACATTGTTACATGTGATTGCACTACCTGGAACTATATCTTTGTAAAAGATAACTAAAAATAGCAAAGGTTGGTTTAACCATGAGAGATTTCTCAAAGTCAGAGATAGGGGAGAACTGGGATAGTAGTAACACTCTCTATATCTCCAATCTGGCACAAGATAGAATGCACATGCTCAGTTTAGTCCTCAACTGTAATGTGAAGAAGTAAGACCCTGTGATGGACTCTGCAGAGTCCTGGAGCAGCAAGCACCATGCTCTAACAACTGTAATGTGAAGAAGTAAGACCCTGTGATGGACTCTGCAGAGTCCTGGAGCAGCAAGCACCATGCTCTAACAACTGAGCTACAGAGGACCATCACCTGCTTTGTAGTTAGATTCACCAAACTTATATCAGGTTTATAACCAGTGTGTGTAGATATATCTGATGTACAGTACCAGTCAAAAGTTTTAGAATACCTACACATTCCAGGGTTTTTCTTTATTTTTAAAATGTTCTACACTGTAGAATACTAGCGAAGACATCAAAACTATGAAATAACACATATGGAATCATGTAGTAATCAAAAAAGTGTTAAACAAATCAAAACATATTTTATATTTGAGATTCTTCAAAGTAGCCACCCTTTGCCCTGATGACAGCTTTGCCCACTCATGGCTCTTGTTAGTGTATGAAACATGATGGATTGACTGGTTTAAGTGTGTATGATGTAATATTGTATGTGTATGTGATTATTTTAATGGAAGGTGAATGTTCATCCTGGATGGACAATAAAGTTGTATTCTATACTATTCTATTAGCCAGGTAAACCAAAGTCCCATTAAGATAGTGTTTTAGAAAGTCATAACAACCCTTTAGGTTCAGATCGTATGTGTGTACCCAGCAATGACAGACACTGTAGACAGCTCCTCCGCCCCACCCTATCATGCTCTCCCTCTCTCTCCTCTCCCCACACCCACATCCCCAAATCCCCCCCCCCTCGCGCCCCACTCCCCACCATCATAAATCTCCCTAACTCCTCCTCTCTCCGTCCTCTCTCTTCCTCTCCCTCTCATCGCTCTCTCTCTCTCTCTCTCTCTCTCTCTCCTCTCATTTAACAGGTTGAGATGTAGCACCAATGATTCTCTACACTATGCATGCTTTTGGCAGACGATTCTGCATATTGCAAGCCTTAAATTCGCTGCTCTGTTTTGCTTTGTCAGACGGGCTCATTTATAGGGAAGTCGGAGCGTTCTAGTACGATGTTACCATCAGCAACATATTGCGAGAATGAAGGCGTTAAGCCCCCCCCCCCCCTACCTCTCGCTGCTAGCTCTCTCTGTTATTATCTGTGTATAGTCAATCACTAGTAACTATAAAATTACATGTACATATCACCTCAATTACCGCCTCTCCGAACAACCGGTCGTGCCCCACTCCACATTGACTCCCATAGATACCGGTACGCAACAAAGCTTAAGCTATAGCAATAGCCCCCACACCCAACGCTATGTTATTACTGCTGCGCTTTAATTATTTGTTTCTTATCTCCTTACTTTTAAATTAGGTATCTTCAGCTTAAAATCTGCAATTGCTGGTTAAGGCTTGTAAGTAATGGCATTTTCACTGTCACAGGATCTAACACTTATTGTTGTATTTTGACCGCATGTGACAAACTACAACTTTCACTTCTCATTCGATAACATGCGTCCATTCAAAACACTGCCCACAACTCTTACTATGGCTCGCTAGATATTTTAAAGTTTAAAACAATGCTCTTATCTACTGCTCAGCAGTCCGTCAATCTCTCCTCATTGTGTGCCGCCTGTGTGTGTAGTCTGGAGCTGTTGTGATGCTGTAAGTGTGTGTGTTGTGTGTGTCTGTGATTGGGTCGTCCGATGTGTGTGTGTGTGTGTGTGTGTGTGTGTGTGTGTGTGATGTGTGTTGTGTCGTGTGTGTGTGGTGTGTTGTTGTGTTGTGTGTGTGTGTGTGTGTTGGTTACATCATCACAGATTACACAGGTTTCACTGTGGAAACCGGATAGGTAAAAAACACTAGAAACTATGCCGATAAATCAGCAGGAAGAGTCGCCTCTCAGCCTGTCTATAACTCCTTCTGAAAGAGACAGATAAACTATGGTTCCCTCCTGGGTCTGGCTTTAGTGCAGTGTGTGGTTGTTTGTGTGGTGTGTGTGTGTGTGTGTGTGTGTGTGTGTGTGTGTGTGTGTGTGTGTGTGTGTGTGTGTGTGTGTGTGTGTGTGTGTGTGTGTGTGTGTGTGTGTGTGTGTGTGTGTGTGTGTGTGTGTGTGTGTGTGTGTGTGTGTGTGTGTGTGTGTGTGTGTGTGTGTGTGTCTGTTTTCAACTATGTGTTGTTCAAACAATGGTGAAGCAAGTGACCAAGTGAACTTGAACAAAAACAGCCTTCAGATGAGCTCAAAATGAACATCCTTAAATTAAATGATGAGGATTTATATCAGCACAATGGAGGTGTCGATTACATCTCACATTCCAATGTTCCTGTCACGTTCCTGACCTGTTTTCCTTTGTTTTGTATTTGTTTTAGTTGGTCAGGGCGTGAGTTGGGTGGGTTGGTCTAGGTTTGATTTTCTATGTTGGGATTTTGTGTTCGGCCTGGTATGATTCTCAATCAGAGACAGCTGTCAATCGTTGTCCCTGATTGAGAATCATACTTAGGCAGCCTGGGTTTCACCTGTGTTTTGTGGGTGTTTGTTCCTGTGTCAGTGTTTGGGCCACACAGGACTGTTTCAGGTTAGTCACGTTTGTTGGTTGTTGTATTTTGTAGTGTTTGTTGTTTTCCCATTAAAATATGAATACTTACCAATCCGCATCTTGGTCCGATCCATGCTCCTCCTCGTCTGAGTCCTGTGTGGCCCAAACACTGACACAGGAACAAACACCCACAAAACACAGGGGAAACCCAGGCTGCCTAAGTATGATTCTCAATCAGGGACAACGATTGTAGGCTTGACCGCAAGAAGCCCAAACAGATATAATATTATGACTAAAACATAATTTCAAACCTTGCTTACATTTGTATATGATCAGGTGTCTATTATGCGTGGAAATACTTGGGAAATACTTGGGAACAATTTTCCCAAGTCAAAATCACTGATTTCCAGGTGTTTAAAAAGAAAAATGCATGTCCAACAATGAAAATGACAAACAAAATATATATATACAGTATATATATATATGTTTTCTTTGCTCAGAAAACAGGGGGGGGGCAAATAAAACCACCCGCTGGCCAAATTTGGCCTGTGGGCTGCCAGTTGGGGAACCCTGGTCTAAGGTGTCTATCCCACATCAAGAGGTCTGCCACTGGCCTGTACCCAACACTGGAACAGCCTGACTGACTAGTATGCTCTGACCTTCTGCTGCTCCCAATGTTACTCCACACATTTACATTGGTAATATGACTAGACAAACTCCTAGAGACATGGCTCCCTAAGTCTATCAAACAGCCATCGCTAGGCTAGTGTAGTCAAGAGGTAATGAAAGGGATTAATGTCTTTTGGTCATAATGTGTTCAAAATTAGATCATATTTGTGAGTTATTTTGGCTTCTTCACACGCTTTGAGATTTTTACAGGTTGTTTGGGATTCATTCCCTAGTAACTTTCCACATACTTCCCTAGCCAAATGAGTTGTCATTGTCAGAACTAGGGTGCTTTCACAAAAGACCTAAGCAATCGGGATGTAGGAGTACGTGTGTGAACTCTGTTAGCATGATTCTGAGTTTTCTCCCCTGTTATTTATCTAGTTCTGTCAGGTGGCAAGAAACCCTGCACCAATTACTGATCATTAACCCCTCCCTCCTTCCCTCTCTCCTTCCCTCCCTCCCTCCTTCCCTGTCTCCCTCATAGGGGCACACCCTTATGGAATGCCATGTCTCTTCACCATGGCTTTAAACTACAGCCCACATGGAAAATGGAATAAATACATCTTATTTATTTCATGTGATTAGTGATTCATTTTAAGGTAAAAAAAAWTWATTAATTAATTCTCCCTCATTTTAAGGTCAACCCTGTTATTGGAACTGAACTCTAGTTTTAATATGCTGGA
Organism: Salvelinus sp. IW2-2015; assembly: GCF_002910315.2. NCBI lineage: Eukaryota > Metazoa > Chordata > Actinopteri > Salmoniformes > Salmonidae > Salvelinus > Salvelinus sp. IW2-2015. The sequence continues at coordinate 22,945 of NW_019957692.1, read as the reverse complement.
ACAATTATTTTATTTAAAAAATAAATCTAAAGAAACATTGAACATCTAATAGTCAAATAAAAGCAGGTGACCTGGTTCTACTATTTTTGGCCATTTTCTGGTGCTTTCTGGTGGGAAACTGAGTGGGTCAAGCATAACACATCAACCCTGTTACCCACAGATAGACAGGCAAAAAAAACTATTTAAATGTTTTTGAGAAGCTTGCATTCAATTGCCCCTGCACACAGCAAGCTTCCATTTCCCCTGTCACAATGGGATTTATGGATGATTTAAGATTAAGTCATCATTCCTGTTACGCTCAACACTGTTACTCTATTTGGCACTTAATAGGCCCTCATTTTTTATTTTACGGGGAAAGATGGGATGGGAAAAATGTTTTTTTATTAAGTTGAACATATGCTCTTTTTGCTGGCAGGTCACCAGTGATACAAGTCAGTATTCGACGTCCATCCATGTCTGAGGACATTAGGAGATGACATGGAAACCGGCCACTAGGGGCAACAGTGAGAGCTGTTACCTTCAAGTAGGTTTCCATTTTGCTAGGTAGTTGTGGACGGGGGATGGGCGTAAGCGTCTTCCTCTGGTTTGAAAGGTTGCATTRACCTTAAACACGTTGAAATTTCCAGCGATAAAAAGTAGTTTTTTATATTTTAGTTTTAAGCCTATCCCAAACCTTAACCCTTAATGCCTAACTTTAAGAATTTGGGRGTAATGCCTAAACTTAACCCAGCCTTAAAAAATCAGAGTTAATGACTAAACTTCACCTTAAACACTTCGAAATTTGACGTTTGGAACAGCTTCGAAATGTGATGTTTGAGAAACATGGATTAAAATCTAATGCTGACGTGAGACTGTAAGAGTTTGTTGCTTTATGACAGAATGTTAACAAAAAGTTACACTACTCAAAAGGCACSCACATGTTCTAAATCCCCCATTTTTAACCCATGCCATGCCTCTGAGTTGAATGACTTAAACCCCATGGTGACACTCTGACCCCACCCTGGATAAATCCCAGAGGCATCAGAGAGACAGCATGATGTATGTATGTATGTATGTATGTATGTATGTATGTATGTCATGTGTGTGTGCTGTGTGTGATGTGTGTAGTCGCGTGTGTCGCTCGCCTGCGCTGCTGTGTGTGTGTGTGTTTGGTGTGTGTGTGTGTGTGCTGTCGTGTGTGTGTGTGCTGTGTGCGTGTGCTCTGTGCTTCGTGATGCATATGCTTACACCCACACTCACACACTTACAGCCCTACCCATACGTTATCATCAATGTTCATAGAGTGTATTTAAGCAGGCCCGAGTAGTTGATATATATGGCCAATATACTGGTTTACTGGTTACCAACGTGCTTAGAGCATTAAAAATACATGTTTTGTCATAATCGAGGTATAAGGTCTGATATACCACGGCTGTCAGCCAATCAGAATCCAGGGCTCGAACCACCCAGTTTATAATTGACAATAACCATTGCTACAGACCCCACAACTACAGACCCATGGATTGAATTTACAATTGTGCTGAGAGACAAATGAGAATGGGCAGCCAACAGACAAACCACCAACAGACCTGATTTAAATTAGATTGTGAAGTAACTTGCACAATTATTGCCCATAGCATCCATTTTCATTCATTCAGTGGGCTGGCATCGCTTGCGTCGCTGGATAGAGTCAAGGACATGGTTTGCATTTTTCTGAAGGCCTACTGCCACATGTAGCATGTTTTCATTTCCCTTACAATAATAGGGAACGTGAGCTGGGATTAGACCGTCGTGAGACAGGTCAGTTTTACCCTTCAGTGGGTTATAGTAATAGAGTTATAGTAAATTAAACAGTCCGATAASAGCTTATTTTYACAAAGTAAAACGTAAAAGAGAACAGTATCAACCCGCAAGGCACGCTGTCAAATTATTTACTGTTGATAAATAGGCCTAATATGAACTCATCATTACACTCTTGTCATTCTAAATTAAATCAACCTCTTCACCCTCCTTATCATTCAGTTAGGCCTATTTTTAATTCAATTGTGAAGTAAGGTGCACAATTATCACCCATTCATCCATTTGTCATTTATTCAGTGAGGAGAGAGAGACGAATCAACGCCTGGCTGGATACCAAGTCATCCTATAGTACAATGTCTTGGTGGATTACATTAGGGATAGATTTTAATAAAGTGATTTGAAAATTCTGAAAAACGAGCAGTGTAAAATACAAACAAAAAAGTCAGGGAAGGAGTAGGACACAGCTATGTTTTGGGTATACATTTTTTATTTACAAAATCAAACATCAGTGGCCTATGGCGGTTCTAGTGTTAACCAATGAGAGACGGATGTGAAGATCTGCAGCTTCTCTAGTGAGTATTGCAGTTGGACTGAGAGTCTCCTCCACCTCAGCAAAACATTGATTTTAGACTGTTACTCTGTCTCGGTTCTAGACTAAACAGAGAGAAATGGGAGAGAGAGAGGGGAGGGGATGAGAGAGAGGGGAGAGGGAGAGCAGGGGATGAGATAGCGAGTGAGAGAGAGAGACGGGAAGGGGAGAGAGCGAGAGAGATGAAGGGGGTGAGAGAGAGGAGGACGGGGGATGAGAGAGAGCGAGAGAGAGAGAGAGAGAGAGAGAAGAGAGAGAGAGAGAGAGAGAGAGAGAGGAGAGATGAGAGAGAGAGAGAGAGAGAGAGGAGAGAGAGAGAGAGAGAGAGAGAGAGAGAGAGAGAGAGAGAGAGCAGGGGGATGAGAGAGGGATAGGGAGGAGAGAGCAGGGGATGAGGAGAGAATGAAGAGGGAGAGGCGGGATGAGAGAGAGAAGAGGTAGAAGAGAGGAGAGGGAGAGGAGGGGTTGAGAGCGATGTAAGCCCAGGTTGAGTTTCCTGCTGTTGCTCCCTATAGTTCACCTACTGTGAGTAGCGAGTAACGGCTCCGTTTCAAATGGCATCCTATTCCCTATACTACCTTAAGGCCCCTAGGTCAAAAATAATGCACTATATAGGAAATAGGGTGCTTTTTGGGATGCAGCCCATGTCCAAGTTTAACTGTTTTCCCCGAGCCAAAACCATGTCATAAAAGTGACGTGATTAAAGAGCACACACAAAAGAAGAACATTTCTGGGTAATTCTAGATGGCAAGGGAAAAGGAGTGGGAGGATTGTATCTGTACAGACATGAAAAACATAAACTTTCTCCTTCTTTCCACTGTCATTATGATGGGATCAAATGTTTTACTTCATGATGGCACCAAACGTTTAGTGACAATAACTCTAATTTGCATTGGATACAATGGGCTTGGGAGTTTTGGTTTCAACATGGTGCTTGTTACAATTTGAAATGTCAAGCTCAGTTTAGTCCATTTACCAAACTACTCTGTATACTGTAGAATATAGCTCTGGATGATACGAGAGAAGAACAGCGTTGGGTAATTGTATAGGGCGAGGGGAAAAGAGTGGGCTGATTTTTACAGTGAGGACATAATTCCTTTGTCCTTTTTGTCTTCTTTCCTATTATTTATTCAGGTAATCCCTTATCTATTCAGGTGATCCCTTATCTATTCAGGTGATCCCTTATCTACTCAGGTGATCCCTTATCTATTCAGGTGATCCCTTATCTATTCAGGTGATCCCTTATCTATTCAGGTGATCCCTTATCTATTCAGGTGATCCCTTATATATTCAGGTGATCCCTTATCTATTCAGGTGATCCCTTATCTATTCAGGTGATCCCTTATCTATTCAGGTGATCCCTTATATATTCAGGTGATCCTTATCTATTCAGGTGATCCCTTATCTATTCAGGTGATGCCTTATCTATTCAGGTGATGCCTTGTCTATTCAGGTGATGCCTTATCTATTCAGGTGATGCCTTATCTATTCAGGTTGTGTGTGTGGTGGTGTTGTGTGTGTGTGTGTGTGTGTGTGTGTGTGTGTGGTGTGTGTGTGTGGTGGTGTGTGTGTGTTGTGTGTGTGTGTGTGTGTGTGTGTGTGGTGTGTGTGTTGCACATGCCAAAAGCATATCTGTCTGTCTATGCATGCATGCGTTAGTGATTTCAAGCATTCTTTTATATATAGTATAGATTGTTGCTTATGTCTACATTTAAATTTGTGTTTTCTTGTTTGCCCATGTACTGTATGTTAATGTATATTCATCCTAACTGTCTTCCCCTGTCCTCATCCCCTAAGCCCCCACATCATAATCCTGTCCCAGAGTGTGCTGTTGGAGAGAGAGAGGGAGAAGGAAAGGAGAGCTGGCCTGTCTCTGTGTCCGTCTAGTCTATGTCATGAGGTGTCTGACTTGTGATTTGTTCTGGCTCATGGCCTGGTCATCAGGCCTGGACTGAGAGTGGTTTGTCTGGTCATCGGGCCCTGGACTGGACGGGAGTGGTTTGGCCGGTCAGGGCCCTGGACTGGACTGTGGAGTGGTTTGGTCTGGTCATAGGGGCCCTGGACTGAGGAGTGGTTTGGTCTGGTCATCGGGCCCTGGACTGGACTGTGGAGTGGTTTGGTCGCGTCATCGGGGCCCTGGACTGGACTGAGGGTGGTTGGTCTGGTCATCAGGGCCTGGACTGGACTGAGGAGTGGTTTGGTCTGGTCATCGGGGCCCTGGACTGGACTGTGAGTGTGTGTGGTCTGGTCATCGGGGCCCTGGACTGGACTGAGGAGTGGTTTGGTCTGGTCATCAGGGCCCTGGACTGGACTGAGGAGTGGTTTGGTCTGGTCATCGGGGCCCTGGACTGGACGTGGAGTGGTTTGGTCTGGCATCGGGCCCTGGACTGGACTGAGGATGGTTGGTCTGGTCATCAGGGCCCTGGACTGGACTGAGGAGTGGTTTGGTCTGGTCATCGGGATGCTGGACTGGACTGTGGAGTGGTTTGTCTGGTCATCGGGGCCGGGTCTGGACTGTGGAGTGGTTTGGTCTGGTCATAGGGCCCTGGACTGAGGAGTGGTTTGGTCTGGTCATCGGGGCCCTGGTCTGGACTGTGGATGGTTGGTCTGGTCATAGGGGCCCTGGACTGAGGAGTGGTTTGGTCTGGTCATCGGGGCCCTGGACTGAGGAGTGGTTTGGTCTGGTCATCGGGCCCTGGACTAGGAGTGGTTTGGTCTGGTCATCGGGGCCCTGGACTGAGGAGTGGTTTGGTCTGGCCATCGGGCCCTGGATTGAGAAGTGGTTTGGTCATCGGGGGCCCTGGATGAGGAGTGTCTGGTCATCGGGGCCTGGACGGACTGAGGAGTGGTTTGGTCTGGTCATCAGGGCCCTGGAGGACTGAGGAGTGGTTTGGTCTGTCATCGGGGCCCTGGACTGGACTGAGGAGTGGTTGGTCTGGTCATCGGGGCCCTGGTCTGGACTGAGGAGTGTTTTGGCCTGGTCATCGGGGCCCTGGACTGAGGAGTGGATCAGTGAGGGCTTCGCCACCTTATTATTATGATTGTTGCTATGGCAACCTGCAGATCGTGAGGGATTCCTACATACTTCGAGACTAATCTGGGCCAGAACACAGCAGGTTAACTGTACTAATACAAGACCAGATAGAGGAGAGATTAAATAAAGCAGGTTACTAGACAGCATCGTCAGACAGTGTTTGATTACTGATGTCTTTGTACAAAGCTTTGAGAGTTTGAGGGTGACATTTTCTTCACACAAAAAAGCACAGCTCCGTAAAACTAATTTCAATCTGGAGTACATTCTTCAACGCGTGGCATTATAAGGGGAATCCTATTTCACCTGAGTTTGTAATCTGTATGGTGCAGGTGATGCACAAGATCGAACACAAGTTGAAGAATTTGGAATCGGCATAAGATAATGTGCCTTCCCAGTCATTTAAATATGATGGTTATTTTACTCACTGCTCAGCGCCATTGCTGGTCAAAAATGTTCCCTGAATGTTGAAGGCATCACCTGAATAGATAAGGCATCACTGAATAGATAAGGCATCAACCTGAATAGATAAGGGATCATCTGAATAGATAAGGCATCACCTGAATAGATAAGGCATCACCTGAAAGATAAGCATCACTGAATAGATCAAGGCATCACCTGAATAGATAAGGCATCACCTGAATAGATAAGGCATCACCTGAATAGATAGGATCACCTGAATAGATAAGGGATCACCTGAATAAGATAAGGGATCACCTGAATAGATAAGGGATCACCTGAATAGATAAGGCATCACCTGAATAGATAAGGCATCACCTGAATAGATAAGGCATCACCTGAATAGATAAGGCATCACTGAATAAGAAGGCATCACCTGAATAGACAAGGCATCACCTGAATAGATAAGGCATCACTGAATATAAGGCATCAACCTGAATAGATAAGGCATCACTGAATAGACAAGGCATCACCTGAATAGATAAGGATCACCTGAATAGATAAGGG
>NW_019957692.1:10661-16555 GCF_002910315.2 Salvelinus sp. IW2-2015 | reverse complement strand
CGGTGAAGTCACCGAATAGATAAGGCCATCACCTGAATAGATAAGGCAATCACCTGAATAGATAAGGCATCACCTGAATAGATAAGGGAATCACCTGAATAGATAGGATCACCTGAATAAGATAAGGGATCACCTGAATAGATAAGGGCATCACCTGAATACGATAAGGCATCACCTGAATAGATAAGGCATCACCTGAATAGATAGCATCAAACAGCTCCACTATCCTGGAGAGAGATCAAAGATTGGTAGGGACGAACCCAACCTATAATTACAGAGGAGGAGGACATAGCCCTAACAACGTGGCGCCATAACGACTGTGTGTGTGTTTGTGTGTATGTGTGCGGGCATGTGTTTATGAATGTGTGTGAGTCAGTGGAGGCTGCTGAGGGGAATGGCTGGAATCGAGCTAATGGAACGATATCAAACACATGGAATCCATGTATTTGATACCATTCCACTCCAGCCATTACCACGAGCCTGTCCTCCCCAATTAAGGTGCCAGCAACATCCTGTGGTGTGTGTGTGTGTGTGTGTGGGGGGGGGAGGGGGTCAAACTATGCTTGGTCAAACCATGCTACGTGGATCACAACTCTACCACTCTGCATTGCCTAGGTTCAGGTTTCACATTCTCTACCTTTTATTGACTGCATAAACTAAAAATATCTCTAACCCAGGTTCAATGCTGTAATTTTGAATGTGTTCTCAGTCAACTGAACTAGTAAAATAAAGCTTAGTAAATAAACAAAACTTTAGATCCAACAAAGTTGTTGGAAACATTTGAGGCCAAATGATTTTCATTTGGTTTTACAGTCATTTGGAGGCAGTTGGAGGCAGCTCGAGGCAGCTCGAGGCAGTTAGAGGTAGTTAGAGCCAGTTAGAGGCAGTTAGAGCCAGATAGTGGCTGTTAGAGGGCGCGTCCCAAATGGGACCCTTTTCCTTTTATAGTGCACTACTTTTGTCCCAGGTCCCCAAGAGGACAATGTCTATTTTAGGCTTAGGGTTAGGTATAGGGTTAGGGATACAATTAGGGTTGGGGTTAGAATAAGGGTTAGGGTAAGGGGTTAGGGAAAATAGGATTTTGATGGAAATACATTTGAGGTTCCAACAAGGATAGTAAAACGTGTGTGTGTGTGTGTGTGTGTGTGTGTGTGTGTGTATTGTACACACTCTACTGTACACTCTTATCAGAACATGACTATATTTATGCAGGTGATATGGGACGCAGAAATGTTAGTTCTACCAGATGAAAATACCTTAAACAACCCTTTAGGAATAGACAGCTCTGTGTACACACTGCTCAGCAAACTGGATACAGCCTCATCAACACTCTCCACCAATTAGAACCTGCTATCTAAGCTCTGAGCCAATCAGAGTTGAGGAAAGGGGAGAAGAACTAACACTGGTTTCTATGAAGGCCACTCCCCTGCATTCCAGCGTAACGCTTAACAAATGTGAGAGGGTTAGTAAAGAGTCTAAGCTCTGATTTAGATGACGTCCTGCCCTTAACCCTTGTGTGGTGTTCATGTTTTTGTTATTCCCCCAATGTTCGTGGGTCTGATGAACCTACAACATTATTGAGTTTTTAAAACAAGTTTTTTTTTTAAATGTGTTCATTTAACTATGCAAGCCAGTTAAGAACAAATTCTTATTTACAATGACGGCCTACCCAGGCCAAACCCGGACAATTAAGACCATTATATTTGGATGATAAAATAACCCACATTAGGATAGTTGTCTTTTTAAAGTTTCTCTGGCTACAGGAGTTCACAGTGGCCAGCCGAAACAAACAGTAAATAACCTTGGTCATGAACTAGTGCTGCAGCACAGCTCCCATTCACATATCGTTCTGTTATCTGACATATATATGTATTTACTGTTAGTCCTACCTTTCCCATATAATAAACCAATGTACAAGGTTCCCCTTGTACGACATTTAGGTAGCAAGTAGTTCATAAGTTATTACTGTGTAAATTACCATGTTGCATTAAAATAAATGCCACATACATTGTAAATGTCCATGTAATCATCTGTATAAGCAAATTGTAAATAACAAGCATTACTGTGTGCATTTGGATAGAATTCATACAGGGTACGCAAATGACATGTTATGAACAATTCTGAAGTACAAAGCAGTGACGTGTCCAGACCGAAATGATGCTTTTTCATTCAACTCCTAACAAAGTGAACCTATTCTTCAATTCACATCTCTCCACTTTCCTGGAATGAATCTATTCTTTATAAGTTACACAATCTGGAAGATCTTCAGACTGAAATAGTAACACACACACACACACACACACACACACACACATATGAGAGTTTTGACAGACATCATTTGACTCCTTTTGAAATGTGCGGTACAATTGGTCAAATTTGCCGAATACATTTTCTTTCACACCCAGGGTCACGGCTGCAGACTTTTCCTAACCCTTCCAGATCATTCTTATTCTCTCATTCTAGCCTACCCTGAGAGGTTGAGGCCGAGGCTGTGTGTGCACGAGAGGTAGCCTATTCTTCACGCAGAGAAAAGCAGAAGAATGGGAGAGGGGTCAGAGGAGCAAATGAATGGGATTCTCTTTCCTTGCTCAGTTAACAGCAGCCGACCGTGTGCATTCCATTCAGACGTTCTATGACTCTATACACTTCCACTGTTCACCACTGTTCACTCCTGTTCACTCCTGTTCTCCACTGTTCACTCCTGTTCACTCCTGTTCTCCACTGTTCACTCCTGTTCACTCCTGTTCACCACTGTTCACCCACTGTTCACTCCTGTTCACCCACTGTTCTCCACTGTTCACTCCTGTGTCACTCCTGTTCACTCCTGTTCACCACTGTTCTCACTGTTCACTCCTGTTCACACTGTCTCCCTGTTCTCCGACTTTCATCATGTTCACTCATGTTCCACTCATGTTCACCACTGTTCACCACTGTTCACCACTGTTCACCACTGTTCTCCACTGTTCACTCCTGTTCACTCCTGTTCACCACTGTTCTCCACTGTTCACTCCTGTTTCACCACTGTTCTTCCACTGTTCACTCATGTTCACTCCTGTTCACACTGTTCACCACTGTTCTCCCACGTTCACTCCTGTTCACCATGTTCATCGCTGTCTCCACTGTTCACTTCTGTTCATCACTGTTCTCCACTGTTTACTCCTGTTCATCACTGTTCACCGCTGTTCTCCACTGTTCACTCTGTTCATCACTGTTAACCTGTTCTCCACTGTTCACTTCTGTTCATCACTGTTCTCCACTGTTCTCCACTGTTCACTTCTGTTCAACACTGTTCTCCACTGCTCACTTCTGTCATCACTGTTCAACCCTGTTCTCCACTGTTCACTTCTGTCAACACTGTTCTCCACTGCTCACTTTCTGTTCATCACTGTTCAACCCTGTTCTCCACTGTTCACTTCTGTTCATCACTGTTCACCACTGTTCTCCACTGTTCATCACTGTTCACACTGTTCCCACTGTTCACACTGTTCTCCACTGTTCATTCTGTTCATCAGTTCACTTCTGTTCATCACTGTTCACCACTGGTCTCCACTGTTCACCACTGTTCTCCACTGTTCTCCCATGTTCACTCCTGTTTACTCCTGTTCTCCAATGTTCACTCACTGTTCACCACTGTTCACCAACTTGTTCCCCACTGTTCTCCACTGTTCACCATGTTCACCACTGTTCCCCCACTGTTCTCCACTTGTTCACCACTGTTCATCGCTTGTTCTCCACTGTTCAGTTCGTTCATCACTGTTCTTCCACTGTTTACTCCTGTTCATCACTGTTCACCGCTGTTCTCACTGTTCACTTTCTGTTCATCACTGTTCTCCACTGTTCACTTCTGTTCAACACTGTTCTCCACTGCTCATTCTGTTCATCACTGTTCACCCTGTTCTCCACTGTTCACTTCTGTTCATCACTTTCACCACTGTTCATCCACTGTTCACCCACTGTTCACCACTGTTCACCACTGTCACTTCTGTTTCACTTCTGTTCATCACTGTTCCACTGTTCTCACTGTTCACCACTGTTCTCCACTGTTCTCCACTGTTCACTCCTGTTCACTCCTGTTCTCCACTGTTCACCACTGTTCCCCACTGCCCTGTTCTCCACTGTTTTCTCACTGTTCACTCCTGTTCACTCCTGTTTCAATCCTGTTCACTGCGCTGTTCACCACTGTTCATCGTGGTCTCCACTGTTCACTTCTGTTCATCACTGTTCTCCACTGTTTACTTCCTGTTCACTGTGTTTAACCTGTTCTCGACTGTTCACTTCTGTTCATCACTGTGTTCTCCATTGTTCCACTGTTCACTTCTGTTCATCACTGTTTAACTGTTCCCTTTCTCTGTCTCATGTTCTCACTTTCACTTCTGTTCATCACTGTTCATCACTGTTCCACTGCTTGTCCACTGTCACTCTGTTCATCACTGTTCTCCACTGTTGCTCTGTTCATCACTGTTCACCGCTGTTCTCCACTGTTCACTTCTGTCATCACTGTCTCCACTTTTACTCCTGTCATCACTGCTTCACCGCTGTTTCCACTGTTCACTTCTGTTCATCACTGTTTAACCCTGTTCTCCACTGTTCACTTCTGTTCATCACTGTTCTCCCACTGTTCACTTCTGTTCATCACTGTTCATCACTGTTCACCGCTGTTCTCTACTTTCTGTTCATCACTTGTTCTCCACTGTTACTCCTGTTCACTGTTCACCGCTGTTCTCCACTGTTTCACTTCTGTTCATCACTGTGTAACCCTGTTCTCCACTGCTCACTTCTGTTATCACTGTTCTCCACTGTTCACTTCTGTTCATCACTGTTCAACATGTTCTCCACTGCTCAACTGTTCATCACTGTTCAACCCTTTCTCCACTGTTCACTTCTGTTCATCACTGTTCTCCACTGTTTGCTCCTGTTCATCACTGTCACCGCTGTTTCCACTGTTCACTTCTGTTATCACTGTTCTCCACTGTTTACTCCTGTTCATCACTGTTCACTGCTGTTTTCCACTGTTCACGTCTGTTCATCACTGTTTAACCCTGTTCTCACTGTTCACTTCTGTTCATCACTGTTCAACACTTTTCTCCACTGTCACTTCTGTTCATCACTGTTCACCACTGTTCTCCACTGTTCATCACTGTTCATCACTGTTCACCACTGTTCACCACTGTTCTCCACTGTCTCCACTGTCATTCTGTTCATCACTGTTCACTTCTGTTCACCACTGTTCACCACTGTTCACCACTGTTCACTCCTGTTCTCAACTGTTCACTCCTGTTCACTCCTGTTCTCCACTGTTCATCACTGGTCAACATGTTCTCCAGCTCACTTCTGTTCATCACTGTTCAACCCTGTGATCCACTGTTCACTTCTGTTCATCACTGTTCATCACTGTTCTCACTGTTCATCACTGTTCATCACTGTTCACCACTGTTCACTTCTGTTCATCACTGTTCACCACTGTTTCACTTCTGTTCATCACTGTTCATCACTGTTCACCACTGTTCTCCACTGTTCATCACTGTTCAACACTGTTCTCCACTGCTCACTTCTGTTCATCACTGTTCAACCCTGTTCTCCACTGTTCACTTCTGTTCATCACTGTTCACCACTGTTCACCACTGTTCTCCACTGTTCATCACTGTTCATCACTGTTCACCACTGTTCACCACTGTTCTCCCTGTTCACTTCTGTTCATCACTGTTCACTTCTGTTCATCACTGTTCACACTGTTCTCCACTCTCACTTCTGTTCTCACTGTTCACCACTGTTCTTCACTGTTCTCATGTTCACACTGTTCTCCCTGTTCACTTCTGTTTCACCACTGTTCTCCACTGTTCACCACTTTCTCCACTGTTCACTCCTGTTCATTTCACTGTTCACTCTCTCTCTTT
>NW_019957692.1:0-10636 GCF_002910315.2 Salvelinus sp. IW2-2015 | reverse complement strand
ACATCATTTGACTCTCTTTTGAAATGCTGTGCGGTACAATTGGTCAAATTTGCCAAATACATTTTCTTTCACACCCAGGGTCACGGCTGCAGACTTTTCTAACCCTTCCAGATCATTCTTATTCTCTCTTCTAGCCTACCCTGAGAGTTGAGGCCGAGGCTGTGTGTGCACGAGAGGTAGCCTATTCTTCACGCAGAGAAAAGCAGAAGAATGGAGAGGGGTCAGAGGAGCAAATGAATGGGATTCTCTTTCCTTGCTCAGTTAACAGCAGCCGACCGTGTGCATTCCATTCAGACGTTCTATGACTCTATACACTTCCACTGTTCACCACTGTTCACTCCTGTTCACTCCTGTTCTCCACTGTTCACTCCTGTCACTCCTGTTCTCCACTGTTCACTCCTGTTCACTCCTGTTCACCACTGTTCACCACTGTCACTCCTGTTCACCACTGTTCTCCACTGTTCACTCCTGTTCACTCCTGTTTCACTCCTGTTCACCACTGTTCTCCACTGTTCACTCCTGTTCACCACTGGTCTCCACTGTTCTCCACTGTTCACTCATGTTCACTCATGTTCACTCATGTTCACCACTGTTCACCACTGTTCACCATTGTTCACCACTGTCTCCACTGTCACTCCTGTTCACTCCTGTTCACACTGTTCTCCACTGTTCACTCCTGTTCACCACTGTTCTCCACTTCACTCATGTTCACTCCTGTTCACCACTGTTCACCACTGTTCTCCACTGTTCACTCCTGTTCACCACTGTTCATCGCTGTTCCTCCACTGTTCACTTCTGTTCATCACTGTTCTCCACTGTTTACTCCTGTTCATCACTGTTCACCGCTGTTCTCCACTGTTCATTCGTTCATCACTGTTTAACCCTGTTCCACTGTTCACTTCTGTCATCACTGTTCTCCACTGTTCTCCACTGTTCACTTCTGTCAACACTGTTCTCCACTGCTCACTTCTGTTCATCACTGTTCAACCCTGTTCTCCACGTTCACTTCTGTTCAACACTGTCTTCCACTGCTCACTTCTGTTCATCACTGTTCAACCCTGTTCTCCACTGTTCACTTCTGTTCATCACTGTTCACCACTGTTCTTCCCACTGTTCATCACGTTCACACGTTCACCACTGTTCACCACTGTTTCTCCACTGTTCACTTCTGTTCATCACTGTTCACTTCTGTTCATCACTGTTCACCACTGTTTCTCCACTGTTCACCACTGTTCTCCACTGTTCTCACTGTTCACTCCTTTCACTCCTGTTCTCCCACTGTTCACCACTGTTCACCACTGTTCACCACTGTCCACGTTCTCCACTGCACATTTCACCACTGTTCCCCACTGTCTCCACTGTTCACCACTGTTCATCGCTGTCTCCACTGTTCACTTCTTCATCACTGTTCTCCACTGTTTACTCCTGTTCATCACTGTTCACCGCTGTTCTCCACTGTTCACTTTCTGTTCATCACACTGTTCTCCACTGTTCACTTCTGTTCAACACTGTTCTCCACTGCTCACTTCTGTTCATCACTGTTCAACCCTGTTCTCCACTGTTCACTTCTGTTCATCACTGTTCACCACTGTTCATCACTGTTCACCACATGTTCACCACTGTTTCACCACTGTTCACTTCTGTTCACTTCTGTTCATCACTGTTCACCACTGTTCTCCACTGTTCACCACTGTTCTCCACTGTTCTCCACTGTTCACTCCTGTTCACTCCTGTTCTCCACTGTTCCACCACTGTTCCCCACTGTTTCCCCACTGTGTTCTCCACTGTTCTCCAACTGTTCACTCCTGTTCACTCCTGTTCAATCCTGTCACGCCTGTTCACCACTGTTCATCGCTGTTCTCCACTGTTCACTTCTGTTCATCACTGTTCTCCACTGTTACTCCTGTTCATCACTGTTTAACCCTGTTCTCGACTGTTCACTTCTGTTCATCACTGTTCTCCATTGTTATCCACTGTTCACTTCTGTTCATCACTGTTTTAACCCTGTTCTCCACTGTTCACTTCTGTTCATCCTGTTCTCCACTGTTCACACTTCTGTTCATCACTGTTCATTTCACTGTTCACGCTGTTCTCCACTGTTCACTTCTGTTCATCCACTGTTCTCCACTGTTTGTTCCTGTTCATCACTGTTCACCGCTGTTCTCCACTGTTCACTTCTGTTCATCACTGTTCTCCACTGTTTACTCCTGTTCATCATGTGTCACCGCTGTTCTTCCACTGTTCACTTCTGTTCATCACGTTAACCCTGTCTCCACTGTTCACTTCTGTTCATCACTGTTCCACTGTTCACTTCTGTTCATCACTGTTCATCACTGTTCACCGCTGTTCTCCACTGTTCACTTCTGTTCATCACTGGTTCTCCACTGTTACTCCTGTTCATCACTGTTCACCGCTGTTCTCCACTGTTCACTTCTGTTCATCACTGTTAACCCTGTTCTCCACTGTTCACTTCTGTTCATCACTGTTCTCCACTGTTCACTTCTGTTCATCACTGTTCAACATGTTCTCCACTGTCTCACTTCTGTTCATCACTGTTCAACCCTTTTTCTCCACTGTTCACTTCTGTTCCATCACTGTTCTCCACTGTTTGCTCCTGTTCATCACTGTTCACCGCTGTTCTCCATGTTCACTTCTGTTCATCACTGTTCTCCACTGTTTACTCCTGTTCATCACTGTTCACTGCTCGTTTTCCACTGTTCACGCTGTTTCATCACTGTTTAACCCGTTCTCCACTGTTCACTTCTGTTTCCATCACTGTTCAACACTTTTCTCCACTGTTCACTTCTGTTCATCACTGTTCACCACTGTTCTCCACTGTTCATCACTGTTCATCACTGTTCACCACTGTTCACCACTGTTCTCACTGTTCTCCACTGTTCACTTCTGTTCATCACTGTTCACTTCTGTTCACCACTGTTCACCACTGTCACCACGTTCACTCCTGTTCTCAACTGTTCACTCCTGTTCACGCCTGTTCTCCACTGTTCATCACTGTTCAACACTGTTCTCCACTGCTCACTTCTGTTCATCACTGTTCAACCCTGTTCATCCACTGTTCACTTCTGTTCATCACTGTTCATTCACTCTTTCTCCACTGTTTCATCACTGTTCATCAGTTCCACTGTTCACCACTGTTCCACTTTCACTGTTCATCACTGTTCACCACTGTTCACTTCACTGTTCTCACTGTTCATCCACTGTTCCACCACTGTTCTCCGGTCATCACTGTTCACACACTGTTCTCCACTGCCTCACTTCTGTTCATCACTGTTCAACCACTTGTTCTCCACTGTTCACTTCTGTTCATCACTGTTCACCACTGTTCACCACTGTTCTCCACTGTTTCTCCACTGTTCACACTGTTCACACTGTTCACCACGGTTCTCCTCTGTTCATCACTGTTCACTTCTGTTCATCACTGTTCACCACTGTTCTCCACTGCTCACTTCTGTTCATCACTGTTCACCACTGTTCTCCACTGTTCTCCACTGTTCACCACTGTTCTCCACTGTTCACTTCTGTTCACCACTGTTCTCCACTGTTCACCACTGTTCTCCACTGTTCACTCCTGTTCATCACTGTTCACCACCTGCCGTGTTTGGAACAAAAACACCAGTACAGATTACATCAGTAGTTCCTGGACCCACCTAAATGTTTCATGACCCAGTTATAAGCTGCGACCTACAATTTGGCAAAAAGATAGATGACATCGATCTAGCCCACCTAGAATCAGCATTCTATTTCTGTGCTATGGTTAGGACTATCAACAAAACACCAAATGATTGAATTTCTTGTGAAAGAATGATGTTGCATCCCTCCAATAGAGTTCCAGACACATTTAGAATCTATGCCAAGGTGCATTGAAGCTTTTCTGGTGGCTCGTGGTGGCCCATAGCCCTATTAAGACACTTTATTCTGGTGTTTCCTTTTTTTTGGGACGTACCTGTATATTTATTCAAAGCAGGTGCTTCCACACAGATAAAAGGTCTAAATTCGTCTGTGCATTAGTAGTATTTCCTCCATTCCTTTACAGTAGGGAATTAGTAAAGGCATTGTTGGTTTCCAGGTTCCTACCTCATTGCTTTTACCAATCTAACCATGTCAGAATCAGATTGGTGGGTAAAAGAAGGAATGCACAGTAGCACTGTCATTCCATCTCATCATTGCTTTCAAAGGTTGACAATTATTAATTGCCAGTGATTAACCACTGAATATGTACATTCTTATAAATTAAGGTGCTATCTAGAACTTAAAAGGGTTCTTCGGTTGTCCCCATAAGAGAACCCTTTGAAAAAACATGTTTTACCTGGAACCAAAAAGGATTTACCTGGAATCAAAAAGGATTTACCTGGAACCTAAAAGGATTTACCTGGAACCAAAAAGGATTTACCTGGAACCAAAAAGGGTTTACCTGGAACCAAAAAGGATTTACCTGGAACCAAAAAGGGTTTACCTGGAACCAAAAAGGGTTTACCTGGAACCAAAAAGGGTTTACCTGGAACCTACAAGGATTTACCTGGAACCTACAAGGATTTACCTGGAACCAAAAAGGGTTTACCTGGAACCAAAAAGGGTTTACCTGGAACCTAAAAGGGTTTACCTGGAACCAAAAATGGTTTACCTGGAACCAAAAAGGGTTCTCTTATGGCGACAACCTTTTTTCTAAGAGTGTACTTTATCTAAATGAGTATTTTCCCTATGTTCATTTAAAAATGTATTTATTTGAATAGATTARGTACAGATACAAATTAGCAGTTGAAACAGTTATTCAGTACAATGCATTGTAGTTTAAGACAAGTCTCAAAGTTATTTGTGATACAATTTTGTGATTTCTCATGGCCACCTACGACTGGTTCTTGGTCCCCACTTGGCCACCCTATAAAATTTTAGAAAATAATAGAATTGCCCATGTGAACCAACACTCGGTTATGTTTTAGCGTTCTCAAAATGATCAAACATATGCACAATTCAACAACTGCAGTGTTTTCCCCGGTGGCAGGCTAGTAGCTGCAGGTAGGTAGAAAGGGAAGCAGAACAGAAGCTGCAAAGTTTGGCTTTATGAGTGTGTGTGTGTGTGTGATGTGTGTGTGTGTGTGTGTGTGTGTGTGTGTGTGTGTGTGTGTGTGTGTGTGTGTGTGTGTGTGTGTGTGTGTGTGTGTGTGTGCAAAGACCATATATCAGGGATGTGTGTACAAAGACCATATATCAGGGATGCACTTACGAGGGAGGTGGAATCCGTCAGAGCGGTGACAATTTGAGTCGTCCCACCAGTGGCGGTGGCACGCAAAAACAGCAATTTTCACACCCCGTGACACACATACAGGGGTTCTTCCATTAAAGGTTTTGAACTTATGCTGCGACCGTTTGTGGTAGATGGTGGCAGATTGTGGTAAATCGCATCATTCTGGCAACAATGGCTGACACTTAAATAACATGCCATAGAATTCTGCGGCACCCCGCAAGCTGTGCTGCAGTACGCCACAACGTTTAAAGGAAGAACCACTGTACACATACACACAAACACACTGGCTAATACACACACTGACTGTCCGTTATTGACTACTAGAACATGTTACTTACTGACTCAAAGTGACCTGCATGGTATTTGAAATTCAATCTAATTTGATGCTCTAGTCTAGTTTAATGCTCTAATCTAGTTTAATGCTCTGGTCTAGGTTGATGCAATAGGCTAGTTTAATGCTCTAGTCCAGTTAAATGATCTAATCTAGTTTGATGCTCTAACACTAGTTTGATGCTCCAGTCTAGTTTGATGCTCCAGTCTAGTTTAATGCGCTAATCTAGTTTGATGCTCGAGTCTAGTTTGATGCTCTAACTCTAAGTGAATGCTCTAATCTAGTTTGATGTTCTAGTCTAGTTTGATGCTCTAACTCTAGTTTGATGCTCCAGTCTAGTTTGATGCTCTAACTCTAGTTTGAAGTTCTAGTCTAGTTTGATGCTCCAGTCTAGTTTGATGCTCTAACTCTAGTTGGATGCTCTAATCTGGTTTGATCTTCTAGTCTAGTTTGATGCTCTAACTCTAGTTTGATGCTCCAGTCTAGTTTGATGTTCTAACTCTAGTTTTGTACTCCAGTCTAGTTTGATTCTCTAGGCTAGTTGAATGCTCTAGTCTGGTTTGATGCTCTAATCTAGTTTGATGCTGCACTATATCTGTAGCATCGGGACATTTCTATAAACTGTAACTTTTTGCCACAGAGTGACATTTCCTTTATCCCTCTATCATCCATAATTCATCCCTCCATCCTGACCAGAGGCCATTTGTTCCTCAGCAGCAGGRCGGCTGGATGCATTATGCAGCAGGTCCTATCATGGTCTTGTAATGACATCCCACCGCCACCCACTTAGAGAGAGAGAGAGAGGAGGGGGAGGATGAGAGTGTGTGTGTGTGTGTGTGTGTGTGTGTGTCCGACTGACACTCTGACTGTCCCAGGAGGCAGTTTGACTTCCTCTCTCTCCTCCCTGAGGAGCATGCACACGCACGTACAGACCCGCCAGAGCAACCTCTTAGGTCCTACGTCTCAATAAGCCAGAACTCAGACAGCAGAACAGCACTCACTAATGCCGGCTTGCGGGAAGCGTTCTCTGTTGTTTTTTCTCCCTGCTCTGACCCTGTGGGCTTACTTTAGACACAGGGTCCTATTTGGTCAAACTTCTACCRTCTGACTTCAAATGTCTGGCATTCCAGCCTGGCTGAGGATCAGTTGTGTAGTGCTGTGCTATGCTCTGTTCCCAGGCTGGCCCCAGAGTCCCGGCCAAATGCCAATCCATGTAGGGCCACATCACATGCACCAGGGCAGGGCCGGGCCCAGGCACCCAGCACCCGCATCACACCCTGAACATACAAAATACATATCACTGGAGATATCAGGCACCATTACCAGTGAGGAAACAGTCATAGTCACACATGCACACAGACCCACGGTAGCGCACACAGACCCACGGTAGCGCACACACACACACAGCTGGTTCTAACTGAGTAGGTATGTATGCATGCTGCTGATGTCCAGAGCAGAACAGAGCAGAACGATTGGATCCATATGGACTACAGTAGGAACACACACACACAGTAGAGAACAGTAGAGACACCACTCAGAAGTCGTTTGTTATGCATACATTGTGCCCCCCTTTCTCTGCCTGTTAACTTGATAGCTCCACATTAGCAGTTCAGAGGCTTGCTGCCTGTCAACAAACTGTACAGAGTAGTCACACACTCACAAACACACACACACACACGCACACACACAGACTCCAGGCTGGGCTAGGTTCTGAAGCGATAGCAGATGTTTCTTCTATCGGCTGTGCTGACGGTATGCAAGGGTTTTGTAGAGTCCAGTCATGTCCTCAAAGGTTAGGCCTGTGACCATGATGTCATGGCTGAGGAATGTCTATTTAGTAGTGTGTCAGAGATGCTGGAGTATTCAGACAGAGGAATCTCTCTCCCACCTCCAGTTTATCAAAATACAGGAAACACCATCCTCAAAAGGACCTTGATTTCCATAGGTGTTAGAGAGAACACACACCCGTTACCTGACCAGGAAAAAACTCCAGGCCCTAATTGAGTTTTTCCTGGTAAGGTCATGTGGTCAGAAAAACCCAAGGGTGTTTTTCAATGCTATTCAAAAATCCAACTCAGGTGCCTTGTTGTGAAGGGGCAGTTAGTTCCACATTACAGAGAATGAAAGGAGTAATTTGGCTGTAGGGGACAGTGTTATTATGTAACATAGAGAGGAGATGTTCAAGTAGAGGCTGTCTGTCAGGGTTGAATAAGACGTGTTGCAAGGAAATCCATGTGACAATGATCCTAGAAGTACATACAGGAGTCAGAAAGAGACAAAGAATTTGTTATGACTATAGGTTTCATTCAACCAGTCAGACTGTCAATAAATGTCACCCTTAAAACGTGGGCGTTCTCAACCCTTTCACATTCTGAACAGGCAGCAGTAAATCACATACAGAAGTTTCAAATCGAATTTTATTTGTCACATGCGCCGAATACAACCTTACCGTGAAATGCTTACTGACAAGCCCTTAACCAACAATGCAGCTCAAGAAATAGAGTAAAGAAAATATTTACTAAATAAAACAAAAAGTAAGACAATAAAATAACAACAACGAGGCTATATTCAGGGGGTGCCGGTACTGAGTCAATGTGCGGGGGTACAGGTTAGTCGAGGTAATTAGTACATGTACAGTACCATTCAAAAGTTTGGGGTCACTTAGAAATGTCCTTCTTTTCCATGAAAACATACATGAAATTAGTTGAAAAATGAATAGGAAATATAGTCAAGACGTTGACAAGGTTATAAAGAATGATTTTTAATTGAAATAAAAATGGTGTTCTTCAAACTTTGCTTTTGTCAAAGAATCCTCCATTTGCAGAAATTACAGCCTTGCAGACCTTTGGCATTCTAGTTGTCAATTTGTTGAGGTAATCTGAAGAGATTTCACCCCATGCTTCCTGAAGCACCTCCCACAAGTTGGATTGGCTTGATGGGCACTTCTTACGTACCAAACGGTCAAGCTGCTCCCACAACAGCTCAATAGGGTTGAGATCCAGTGACTGTGCTGGCCACTCCATTATAGACAGAATACCAGCTGACTGCTCCTTCCCTAAATAGTTCTTGCATAGTTTGGAGCTGTGCTTTGGGTCATTGTCCTGTTGTAGGAGGAAATTGGCTCCAATTAAGCACCGTCTGCAGGGTATGGCAYTGTGTTGCAAAATGAGGTGATAGCCTTCCTTCTTCAAGATCCCTTTCACCATGTACACATCTCCCACTTTACCAGCACCAAAGCACCCCAGACCATCACATTGCCTCCACCATCTTTTAATTTTTTCAGCATCTCACGAATGTTCTTCTTTGTGATCCGAACACCTCAAACTTAGATTTGTCTGTCCATAACACTTTTTTCCAATCTTCCTCTGTCCAGTTTGTGTTATTTTGCCCATCTTAATCTTTTATTTTTATTGGCCAGTCTGCGATACGGTTTTGTCTTAGCAACTCTACATAGAAGGCCAGCATCCCGGAGTCGCCTCTTCACTGTTGAAGTTGAGACTGGTGTTTTGTGGGTACTATTTAATGAAGCTGCCAGTTGAGAACTTGTGAGGTGTCTGTTTCTCAAACTAGACACTCTAATGTACTTGTCCTCTTGCTCAGTTGTGCACCGGGGCCTCCCACTCCTCTTTCTATTCTGGTTAGAGCCTGTTTGTGCTGTTCTGTGAAGGGAGAAGTACACAGCGTTGTACGAGATCTTCAGTTTCTTGGCAAATTCTCACATGGAGTAGCCTTCATTTCTCAGAACAAGAATAGATTGATGAGTTTCGGAAAAAAGTTCTTTGTTTCTGGCCATTTTGAGCCTGTAATCGAACCCACAAATGCTGATACTCCAGATATTCAACTAGTCTTAAGAAGGCCAGTTTTATTGCTTTTTTAATCAGGACAACAGTTTTCAGCTGTGCTAACATAATTGCAAAAGGGTTTTCTAATGACCAATTAGCCTTTTAAAATGATAAACTTGGATTAGCTAACACAACGTGCAATTGGAAAACAGGAGTGATGGTTGCTGATAATGGGCCTCTGTACACCTACGTAGATATTCCATAAAAATCTGCCGTTTCCAGCTACAATAGTCATTTACAACATTAACAATGTCTACACTGTATTTCAGATCAATGTGATGTTATTTTAATGGACAAAAAACAAGGACATTTCTAAGTGACCCCAATCTCTTGAACGGTAGTGTAGGTAGGGGTAAAGTGACTATGCATATACTGTATAATAAACAGTGAGTAGCAGCAATGTCAAAACAAAGGGGGTGTCAAAGCTCCTCTATCTATGTGTACATGTATTGTAATAATGCACGTATATACAGACRGAACAGCCTAAATCTGAAGTTTGACAACCTGTACAGTATAAAACTGAAAACATTGTTTCCTCCCTCAGGCTCACGCAAAGCCAGACCCGTCAAGACAATTTGTACTGAACATTTCACAGCGCTGGGTTTGAAATGTCTCATTCTGGTCAGATCAGAAGAGGTCTCTCCGACGTTAAGACATCTGGCTGTACCTAGACTAATGAAATGACCCACAATACTCAGCCTCAAAGAGCCCGTCATAAAAAAGATACCACATAAACATCGTCCCGCCTCACCACACAATGGGCCCATCCATCACCTAATGAAATGGATGCTGTGGACTCATCCATTAGTCAGTAGGAATGGGTGTGCAGCGACATGCCTGTCTTACCAAGGCTGTTCATCCAGAGTTATGGTCCAGTGTTACTGTTAAACACAGGGCAGGATGGCAGCTGCTGCCAGCTACTTTATATTAGACAACAGGTTGAAAAGGCAACACAACATCACTCTGATCAGATACCACAGCATGACAGAAATAGTGTAGATGATGTAAACCATGACAACAACAAATAACTCTAACCTGACCATCTCTCTGTTGCTGACCAGAGGGAACCTTAGTTAACTATTCATCAGAGAAAGAAGAAGCAGTTTTATTGATTTGGACTCTGTCACTATGTTACTGACCAAAAGCATACCGCCAACAAAACCTTGTTTCAGACCAAATAGCACATTTTCAGTGGACAGT
>NW_019957691.1:0-13886 GCF_002910315.2 Salvelinus sp. IW2-2015 | reverse complement strand
GTGTGTGTGTGTGTGTGTGTGTGTGTGTGTGTGTGTGTGTGTGTGTGTGTGTGTTTTCAAACGTATCTTCAATAGAGCTTTTGGGTGTTTTCCTGAAAATATAAACCACAAATAAAGCAGTGCCCAGTCTTATGACTCAACCCAAAGAAATCCGCCGCAAACCACCATTTGGGAAACACTGGTCTGAATCACTGTACACTGTAGCCTGTATAGTAGGCCTAAGCCTACAGATAAACAGTGCACCATTCTAGTCAATTAAACCATTCAGAAGATGCACACACACCAGTTGGTATTTGAAACGACCGTTCACAGTTGAAACACAATAAATGCCTCATATGCCTTTCTGTGAATTACTTGGGTTGTACAGCAGCTATGTTATTATGGCATCTTACCATAGCCAGAGGGAGGGACTGGCCAGTCTATTGTGTCAGGATGATGTGCCAGTAATGACATGGAGACTAAATCAAACCATTCACCCGATGCATTCTCAAAAGATGGCTTCAGAAACCATAAGATATACGTACTGTATACAGAGATCCCCCTGGAACTAGAAACACAACCCCGCGGGATACTTTATAGCCTACAGTATACGTCACTGCGTGTCAGTCTGATCTATGCGCATTAAAACGTAGCAGCTAGCTAGCTAGCTAGCATGGCTATCCTTGGCTATCAATAATCACTGACACTAGCACCGACTATTCATTAGCTCCGTTACCATCAGATGGCATCGTAAAGTATTAGATTAGCAGTGGGACGTGTAGTCGTAGTAGAACACTGCAGGCACCACAGCAGTTGCCTGTGTAACAGTGGGGATATATGTCAGAAGATATGTATGAGGTCCTAGTATGTTAAAGCCTGGCAGAGTAGCAGCTACGCGCTATCAAATCAATGTGTTGTTAATACGAGGTCAACGCTCGGCGAGCGAAATTCATTAGAAGCATTCATTAGATCCATTTCTATCATACGGCGTGTCAACCGGTTAGATTAACAGGACGCGTATGAAATACAATATATTAAATCATATATTAGAAATATATAACAGCAGTAAAAAAATAAAAACGACAGACAGAGCTTTGATCTCCTAAAAGGGATGGAATCCACATGGAGACGAGAAAATCCCACGTTCCGTTTCCTCCCCGCTCTGCACCGCTCTGTCCACTCCTCTGGCCCCAGGCTCATTAGCATGGATAACCGATGGAGGAGTGAAGGGAGGGATAGACGCTCCTCTTTCTTTGAATGGAGGAGCAGAGGAGGAGGGAGAGGAGAGGGAGCAGACTAGCTGCAGGGCTTCTGGCTGTCATCGTCATCGTCATCAACACATTGAGCTAGCCAGGGCAGGGTACCAGGTTTGAGACCAGACCAGGGTTGAAGACGAAATCAGACTCAAGATTCAAGCCCACAACAACAACGTGGCTCGTGTACAGCACGTAAACAGAATTTTTGGGGGGGAGCTGAAGGAAAGCATTCATATAAATAACCTGTTGAGTTAATTACTGTATATGATATTGGCTGACTTGAATATCGATTCCTACCAGGGCTCAAACCAGATAAATGCATGACACATAGTAGCTAAACCGCAGTAGCTAAGGACTGCGTCTGAGGCCATCGAGCTGAAGCGACGTTCAATTTCCTGTTCAATGAACCTTCTTTGGTTTTTTGTTTTACATTACACAAAAGGTCATTTGTCACAGAGTGCTTAGCCCCAACAAAACAAAAACAAAAAGCCTGGAGGCTCCAAGCCCGGAGGCCTCAAACGACAACAGATCTCCCAATGTTCCAAACACCATTTGGGGTTAAAAGATCAAAGCTTAAATAAATGCTATTGATCCCGTGATGTATGGCTGCTTTTAGTGGTCACCAATCAATAAAGCAATCACATTTCATTACGGTGTACACCCCAGCTGTAGCCAACTCAGTGGCCTTGTGTTTAGAGTGTCCCGCCCTGAGATTGGGAGTTCGATCCCCAAAAGGGTCATAACAAAGACTGTAAAAATGGGACCCAATTTGCTTGGCACTCAGCATTAAGGAGATAGATTGGGMGTAAGGCCCTGCGATAGACTAGTGTCATGTCCAGGGGTTGTACTGGTACATCAAGCTGCCTCACGCTACAGAAACAGGAGATAGGCTCCTGCTCCTATGAGGCATGCTTACTTACAACCCAGCTGTATGAGGAGGAGAGACGGCAGGGGTGGAAGCTATCCCCCCATCGTGTCCCTGTAATTACACCGTGTCGCGGTTGACAGAGTACCACTCTGTTGATGGATAAGGTGATGCAGCTGAATATGAGACTCAGTAACGCGAGTCATTTGGCAACACAATCACCGTCATGTGAAAATTGTCATGCCCGTCACAAAACGATTATCACACTAGTCAGCATACCGACAAGCACCATCATCTCTGTCACATAATCAATGCACGTCCAATCAACATTCAATACGACTCTTATATCCAATATAACAGTATTAAATTGTGGATTTGGGGCTGTTATCACACGGCACTCTCTCACCTCTGCAGGGAGAGACACACTGGAGATTGACAAGCGAATCCTCGGTGTTCTGTCTGTTTAACCCTTCTAGGGCACACAGATAGACAGACGACGACTAGAAATGATTGAACTTATACAAACGTGCCGAGGGAGAGACAAAAGGAGTGTGAGGTAGGACGGGGGTGGGGGGTGCTGAGGAAGGGAGAGAGAGAGAGGAGGGGAAAGACGGGGGTGGGGGGTGCTGAGGAAGGGAGAGAGAGAGAGGAGGGGAAAGACGGGGGGGGGGGGTGGCGGGGGGGGGGGGGGGGGGAGGGGGGGGGGGGGGGGGGGGGGGGGGGGGGGGGGGGGGGGGGGGGGGGGGGGGGGGGGGGGGGAGGGGAGGGGGGGGGGGAGGGGAAGAGAGGGGGGGGGGGGTGCTGAGGGAGGGAGAGAGAGGAGGAGAGGAAAGACAGGGGGGGGGGGTGCTGAGGGAGGGAGAGAGAGGAGGAGAGGAAAGACAGGGGTGGGGGGGTGCTGAGGGAGGGAGAGAGAGGAGGAGAGGAAAGACAGGGGTGGGGGGGTGCTGAGGGAGGGAGGGAGAGGAGGAGAGGAAAGACAGGGGTGGGGGGGTGCTGAGGGAGGGAGAGAGAGGAGGAGAGGAAAGACAGGGGTGGGGCTGTCTCTTATACACATCTAGATGTGTATAAGAGACAGGTAGTGGCAAAGAGGAGGGGAAAGACGGGGGTGGGGGTGCTGAGGGAGGGAGAGAGAGGAGGAGAGCAATAGAGGGAGTGACGCTCTCCTCCCTGCTAAACAACAATGAGGAGAGAGAGATGGCGAGAGGAATGCAGCATTCCCTCTGTTCTAATAACCCCCTACTTCTCCCCAGAAGGAGTGAGGGAGTAAATGAAGGACAGAGCACTCTTCGGTTCTGTTATTGGCCCTGTACGTAATGAGAAACAGAGCGAGCAGTGAGAGGGCGAGCGAGAACTAGGATGTGGATAGGGAGAAAGAGAGCAATACAACGAGTGAGAACTACAACGAGAGAGCGTATCTGGCTGTAAACGGCATGGTAGTTGAGGTGTTTGTTCCTGGTCCCTCCACCATGATGGATGGGGACAGTACTGCAGGTCAGAGCGATCCACCATCGATTTTACAAATAAGAAATGACAAGTCAACACGCAGAGTTGAACACTKTCCGTTTAGAGTTTWAAAAAACTAAGGAATGAAGTGTTTCACTGGCAGGCCAGTTATCCATCTTTCTAATGGTGTGAGCCTTGCTAACACCTTCAAGTTTCCCACATTCTATCTTGATGGGATCTTTTGAAACGACAAGCCTTGCCCACCAAGGATCCAACATTGCAGAAGCCACAATAGTCAAATGCCTCCCCCTAAAATTGCCCCCACTCCTTCTGCACAACAACCGCCATTGAAAATAGCAGGCCCTCGACGCACTCCTACCAGCAGTAGTGTCACTGCAGAAGAGAGAGAGAGAGAGAGTGGATATGAATGTCTCCTCTCTTCTCTCCATCTTCCCTCCTCCAACCTGGCAAGAAAAAGAAACATCCGTCCTTGTATTGGAGGGGTGCTGAATGCTGCAGTGTCCCCTCCCTCCTCCTCCTCCATCATCCCCCCCTCTTTCTCTCCTCCCTTCTCGCCATGCTGACCCAGTGAGCAGTACTGACGTCAAACCCCCCCCCATTGGGACAGCCCCCGCCACTGGAGCAGCTGGACCAATCACAGCACTGCTACTGCTGCCACAGAGCACACTGGCTGTCAGAGACCATCCAATCAGCTTAGAGAGAATGGAGGAGGGCTTACACACACGCTCACCAATATAACTACACACACGTATAAAGATACGAACACTCTCTCCTACATACTGGCCAGATGGCCACAGATACACATTAAGAATGCACAAATGGTCTCCCCCTTTCTCTTTACACACACACAACACACACCAACACACTACACACACACACACCACACCACATACACACACACACACACACAACGACACACAACACACAAACACCACACACCAGCACACACACATACACACCACACACACAGCGGGCAGTCATCTGAGCCTATGTGTGAATGAGAGAAGCAGGGGCATGTACTCTCTCGCTCTTTTTGAGGTCATGTCCTTCCTCAGCCTGCAGCTTTTTACTGAGAACACCACATAAATACCCTTGCTTGTGGTGTCACTGTACTGTACCGCTGGTAGGGAACTACTACTGCACGTTATGTCACGGGGAAACACTAGCTGTAGAACTGTCCACACATGGGTTACTACAATGTATGTGTGTGTTTCCATACAGTATACACTTCCATCTCAGCCTTAGCAGCTGTAAAGCCTGATTATGCCCTTTCGATGCTCACAGTCCTTTATTTCTCTCTGGCCACGGACCGAGGCCGATAGGGCGCCATTACACTGACCAAAATGGCTGTCCTTTGGCCACACAAAGAGGCTCAGTAGCGTGGAGGGAAAAGGGTCAGGGTCAAAAGGCATGACGCCCAGCCTACCCCCCCCCCCCCCCAGGGCACTGTCTCCGTCACAGCCTCTCTGTCCCATGGCTGAGACTGGTCTACTGCCTCCGAGGTCACGGCTGCTAGTAGCCACTGCTGTTGTGTTAACTGTAAACTCTGCACAGTTACAATTATGTTAGTTGAAGAGTACATCTGCCAGTGCTTCTAGCCTACCGCTACTAGCACAATACAGCTACTTTAACTGAACTACTAAATGCCAGACGGAGAGAAAGACCCACCCCAAAGCTTCTACCAGTTACATACAAACAAACCAATCATGATCGCTCTCCCAAACCACTGCATCCAAACTTCCCCTCTCCCTCCTTCCTCCCACAACCACCCAGCTGGTTGCTAAATGTGTAGCTCCAGGAATCCCATTTAGAAAACAGTACCTAAGGCGCACACAGACAGACAGACAGACAGACAGACAGACAGAGACACGCTTAGTGGCAAAATGGTAACCCCCTAAAAAACAGGACCCACCAGGCACACACAGCGGAGGGACAATAACAAAACAACGCATACATAATGCAGGAGCAGTGAGTAGGCTTTCTGGGCTGGATGAGTTTGACACCCAGAGGCAGTGTGGCAGTAATTACAATGAGACCATTTCTTTAAATGGCTGCTTTGAACAGATACGCAGTGAGGTGGATTCAGGATGGGTGGAGAAAAGACAGAGAGATCAAGTTAGAGGAGGACAGTGTAAAAGGAGGAGGGTCGAGGGGGAGAGAGGGGTGACAGAAAGCGAGAGGGGAGACAGTGGCACCGACTGACAGAGAACTAGGGAGGTTGACAGAGAGACAGCAGACAGAGAAAGATGGAATGAGAGGTAGAAAAGAGAGAGGCAGTGGGAGAGAGTGGCAGAGAGGGCAGGGAGAGGCACAGATCCCACGAGCAAAAGAGGGAAGGAGACAGAGAGTGAAAGAGAACAAAGATGGCAGTGTGCTCTCTCTCTCCCTCACACTCTCTCTTTCTTTCTAACCATTCCACAGGCTTCTAGCCAGGGGAAGACTATCAAAGGGACGCGATAAGAAAGCGAGAGAGCGAAAGACAGAAAAGCTCTCTCTCTCTCGTTTTGTCTGTCTCTTTCCACTTCAGCCTGACCCGTTGTGCCCCTCTTGACAACCGACCCCCTGTGTTTCCAGCCAAAGACAGGCGCCATTTTCTCCCACGCGGAGGAGGAGAAGGGGAGGAAAATAGCCTTTGTGTCAGCAGCCTTAGCACTTCCTCTCCGAAACCAAAACAACCCTCTGGGACCATCCTGCAGCAAAACAAGAACAATAACAAGACAACTAGAAGAACCGCAAAAGTCTATTCAAAGGCTGCCCGTCACGTGAAGAGATGCACCTCGCCTAAATAATTAGCATAACAGAGGGAAAAAACTAAAAGCGGCAAAGATCGGCTGTCATCAGAGGAGAGGTTCTTAGTGGAAATGATGAATGTGAAAGGTAGAAAAACAGGACAAACACACACGAGGAAAGCTTGTCTTAAAAAGGTCCTCTTCGCCYTCCCCTCTCCTCCTCTCGGTCTTTTAGCCACGACATGTGAGAGCAAAAACAGCCCTGGAGGCCACTGAGCCAGAGTGACATTCCTCGCTGACGACAGCCATTTTGGGGCCAAACAATCACAATGTCGTCCAGAGAAGCCGTTCTCCAGGCGGAAGCTGTCTTAAAGTGTTGCACAGAAACTAAATGACAGAGAAATAGGTCTCAGTCTACCAGTGCTAATGGGGGTCATTGCTATGGAACAGACTTTACATGTCACAGTGGAGTGTGTGTGGCGCACACGCACGCACACACACACACACACACACACACACGCGCGCGCGCGCGCACACACACACACACACACACACACACACACACACAAAAAAAAGAGACTGACAGTAACGTCAAAAGAACGAGGTGAAAGTCAGCTATGCCCCCTAACACAATTCCCTTTTAGGGTAACACATTTGTAGCATTTGACATTTGTAGAACAGAGTAGGCATTACAACTGCCAAACAATTCAGGAAGTAAGAGCAAAGCACCAAACATGATTTCAGATCATATCTACATTGTTTGAAGAAGAGACAGTGTTGGGTGACTGAGGACGACAGTATCACTTTCCATACAAACCTCTTCCATAGAATAAAATGTCAAATAGACCAGATAAGACACTCAGATCTAGAATTACCCYGGGAAAAAAAGACCAATCAGTCAATGAGCTTTATCTACTTGGAAACAATTACCACACTTTGGTTGCGGTAATACCCAAGCTATTACTTATACATCTATGTTTGGCGCTGCCTGTTGCGAAAGCCGAAACACCTTGTTTTCAGTGCACTTCCTCCTCCTCCTCCTCCCGGGGCCTCTTGTAGCCCAGCTAGCTAAGTGACAGTAAAAGCTGTGCGTCACTCGCACAACATGAACACAGCTCTCTCTCTTCAGCTCTAACTGCTGTTTCCTGCCTGCCCTCGGCTCTCGTAAACAAGTTTATATTGCTAAGTCTTCCATGACCTCGGCCCTCACAAGGCGCGATTAGACCTTGAAGTCAGCAGGTTCCTGTTGGATCGGCTTTTGAAATGGCCGTTGTGTTGTCACAATCTGTAACATGGTGATAATGGTAACAAATGGTTCAAGTAACCGCCCAGTGAAAATCCCACTTCTAAAAGTTCATAACAAACACTTTACTGTTTATTGACAGTTTCCACACTATTTTCTACACTGGTCCATAGGGCTCTGGCCAAAAGTGGTGCACTACATAGGGAATAGGGTGCCATTTGGGACTTCGACAGTGTCATCATTATGTGCTGTGATGCCAATGGATGTCATGTCTAGCGAGCCGACTTCCAGAGAACATTCTCGTTTAAAATAGTGTTCCTTGTTCCTGTGAAACTGGAAGGAAACTGCAGAACCATAAAAGCAACAGAGATGCCAGGGCAGTGGGAGGATGGATGGGAGGACGCAGCATGTTTTTATAGACATGATTACTTACGCAGGAGCATTTTCATCACGTCTTAGTTACATTTAGTGTACATAGGCTTCTTTTTCGTTGTTGAGATCACGGCCTATGAAACTAGACATGCAGAACTAAGACTCGCAACAACAGGTTTGATATCAACAGTCGTCATATTCAGTGTTCATCGACAAGGTGATCACTATGCCTGCTATAAGCCGTGACGTGATAGCCATCCATTGTAAGGATCACACACACGTGTCACATACTGTATGCSCCCKCCCAAAATGTCTTACACAAGAGTTGAAATATAAGTACAGGGAAGCTGAATTAAGAGGGTTGTGTAAGAACAGTCACACTAGATAGTCTGAAATTTGAGATTTTACTGTGAGCTCAGAGACCAAACAAACAACTCTCCTTAAGTTTTGTTTGCATACCACCAGAGGTGTTGGGAACACTTTTAAGGAAAGTTGAAATAAAAAAATAAAAACATAAGAATTACCGTTCACTTTAAACTTCAAACACACCAAATATTTGAGACTTCAATAGAAGCCCCAGCAGCGACAAATACAATCAAGGTTTGTCTGTAATATACTAAGGCACTTTTCACTAAGGGCATGTCGAATAGGCAAAAATATGTCAAAACTACAAAAAGTGGGGTGCAACAGGGATGGAATTTACTCTAGTTGAGAAATTAAAGACCTTGCTTCAAAACACCAGGTTGAGACAGACACCGAAAAGTAAAGAAAAGTCAACGTTTGCCCCTATTAAAGGGATGCACTGTAGTCCTAGCGTTGCGCGGTCGTAATAAAGCGAGCATAAACTGATCAACAGCGGTACCAGCCGACGCGTAGCTACAGCGCAACAGAGAGAGCAGAGTAGTTGTAGTGACAGGCGAGGAGACGGTGCAGACAGCTGGAGGACAAGTGGAGAAAATAATAAGCGCTTTCTAAAAWCGGAGGATGTGGGAGTTCCAGGCCGCCACACCACAACCTCGCCATCAGAGTCGGTCTATGGAGGGGAAGTGGGCTGAGAGAAGCTGGAAAAGGGAATGGGGGTGAGTGTGGATGTTGGGGGGGGGGGCGTGTTTGAAAGTGGGCTCAGTGTGAAAAGGAGGATCCTTCTATAGTTTAAACAGACAGGGCCTGCCAACACTGGAGAGCCAGTCTGATAACAGAGAGAGAGAGACGTGTGTCAGGGGTTCAGATGAAGTGTCCAAGTGTCAGAGAGAAGGGTGTAAAAGGGAGAYGGAGAAATTGATTGGCTATGTGGCGTGAGAATGCACGGTGCACCTCATTCGACTCTGCAGTCCGGGAGGGACATCCTGAATCAACCCCACTCTCTTTTTCTCTCCTTTTCCCTCCTACCATTCCACCAAACTCATCCTGGCACATATCACCTCGATATACATCACCTCATATATATCGACCTCCCTCCCTCCCACCCTCACTCCGCCGGGCAACGACTTCTCCTCCTCGTCTTTCCCCCCTTTTCCTGGTGGGCGCGGTTCACAKTCCCACGTGGCCTCGTAGGCGTCTGTCTCAAACACCAGGAAAACATGTCGGAGAGAAAACACAATAACACTAACAGCAGACTCTAGCCTAGCTTCTTTGTGTGTCTGAGAAAGTCATTAACTAAGCCTGTATCCAAACGGGCTAAAAGCCTGCATGTGCTGTCCACAAAAATAAAAATCCCCCACAATGCACTGTAACTGTAACATTGGAGTGTTGACTACATGGTATCTTTCAGGGCTGGGCTCAATTSCATTTCAATTCAGTCAARTCCTGGCACATTTCTTCTTTTTGTGACTTTTGAATTGACTCAAGAGGGGAGAGTGAGATAGATAAAGAAAGACACACCGCGAGAGAGARAACACGATGAAGAAAGAGAGAAAGCAGTCAGTCAGAGCCAGGTAAAGACCTAGAAAGAAAGGACAAAAAACTTAGCAAAAATAAAGAGAGCATTAGAGAAAGGAAGAATGAACGAAAGCAGRAGGATTGAGTCATGGCTCAGGAGCATGTTGAGACAGAGACCAGGGTGTGAGTCATAACTAGTGAGGGGGTTGCCAGTTGGTCTCCCCTACTGTGACCTTCCTTGGACAGCCTCTATAAGAACTAGGCTAAATCAAACCCAAGCGCTTTAGAAATGGTAGATTGAAAGGTCCAGTACTGGCAACCCTGCTCATTGCTTTGAGGAAGGGGAAGAAAAAAAAAGGTGAGACATAAGCAAGTCCTGCTTTAGATGGCATTGGTGTTGATATCTTGGTAAAGAGGCGGCTTAAGCATGGGGGTATTGTGCAGGAATGCCTTGACAGACAGACAGGTGAATATGGTGTCAGWGAGAAGGTGTGTGTGTACAGGGGAGAGGAAGAAGAAGCTATGGCTCCACCGCAGACAGAACTTCTTCATATAAACGGGTGAGTAGGAAAAAGGTTGCCACAGTTTAGACCGACAGGCAGAAGCCATTCTCCAGGAGAGAGCGAGCGAGACAAGAGGACGAGAACAAGACAATTATTCACATTCAGTGTAGAATGTCCTTGAAGTASATTCATTTGCGGAGGATTGTTCCGCTTGTTAGCTCATAATGGCCATGGCCTTTGGTAGAAACCTGACCCTGAAACAGATGTCAGAGACTGAAAGTAAGAAGGGCAGCAGCGATTGGAGTTGCCTGGGCAACAATCACATCAACAGCCATTAGAAGGTCAAAGCCTTCTCTGAGTGRGATGGCTTGATTAACTGTGTTCACATGATCATCAAACTACAATGGAAACCCATGCTGGTGTAATGTTCTGAACCCATGGTTCAAAATGAGGTTACTTAAACGGTCGAATTAACGCAGAGGGGAGACAGAAGAGCCACGTGCAAACCAAGGTTTCACTGTAACCAACATGCAGCTACAGAATGGAAACAATGACTAGCGTTGATCCGGTCACGACAGGGCTAGGTTGTGTATTTAAGAGACCGCCAMAACAAAGTTTGGTTGCTGATCACCTACGCTTGAATCAAAGTGCACCATCTTGTTGATCTTGGTTCACGGTTCTGAATCTCGGATTCCAACATGGCCACCCTCCCCTGTACACACTAGTAAGTGTCGCTGTTATCGAACGGAGACATAGCCGTAATCCTATTATGACGGTTTCTACGTGGCTAGCGTCGCGCCGCGTCGCGGTAAGGGTGGGGTTSAAGTTGAATGGGTTACACGAGGGCTAGTCACTAACCAACATACGTAGCTCACTGCAGGGGTTTCCTATACGGCTAGGTGCTTTCATGGGTCACTTGGAGTGAATGTAAGCCAATCACATTGTCATACTTCCTTGACCAGTTGCATTTAACTCAAATGTGAGAAAGTTGCTAGATATTGAGGCTTGATGGCTAGCTATTTTAAGGAGAAAATATAAGAAYAAAAAACTTGAGAGGCGCTGGGTAGTCTATTAATCATTATTACACAATCGTTTCATTGTAACCMTATGATGACAGGGATGTAAAGGGTSACTAACTTACATCKCAGCTCAATTCAGACGCCCGCYACGCTACAYAATGGCACTCCAGCCTCTTTAATCGATGTGGCACAAACAATCCGTTCTCACCATCCTCCTCCTCTACATGTCAGACTCCGCTGACTGGGAGAAAACACTGAGAAGAGATCACTGTGGAGGTTACACACAAGATAAAACAAGTCATGGCTAAGACACTGCCTATACCTGGGGCTTTAAAATAAACATGGCCTTGGATTGAACGTCCACAGTCATATGGTTAAATGCTGTTCTCACCTCACCCTGACGGCAAGGCACTCACAGACAGACAGACAGACAGACAGACAGACAGACAGACAGACAGACAGACAGACAGACAGACAGACAATAAAAAAAGCACAGGATCAGCACACCTGGATGGAGAGCGTGTTAAGAGCCTTGCTCAAGGGGCCTAACGGTAGGGCAATGTCTTTTAGGATGAGTTGAACCCAGCAGCCCTCCAGATGCACGATCAATTCCCACATTTTTGCGGTGCCCAGCCCAGGGTTCAATCCGGCCACCTTTCGGCTACAGGTCCAAGTCCTTAGCAGCTGGGCTACCTACTGCCCATGATACATGTACAAAAGCTGTGTGTGCTTTACAATGTTTACCTGTGACCTGGCTTTGTGTCAGGCTTCTGACTGTGACAGCACCTGKAAGTAGATTTGTTTTGTGGGGCACATACTGAGGTAGAAGAGATTGGAGTAGGCCTATGTAGAACTGCAGAATAAGTCCTGAGGAAAAACAGAATCTGCTTGCTGTCAATGCCTTCCTGTTTTGGGTTGTGATTTAACCAAGCCCAAGTCAATATGCCAGGTCGCAGTTGGAAATGAGAACTTGTTCTCAACTGGCCTACCTGGTAAATAAAGGTGAAATAAAAAAATATTTCATAACACCATTTTCAATAATCGCTGCTTTAAATCAGATGAGTTATTGTACCATTAC
Source organism: Salvelinus sp. IW2-2015 (assembly GCF_002910315.2). Lineage (NCBI taxonomy): Eukaryota > Metazoa > Chordata > Actinopteri > Salmoniformes > Salmonidae > Salvelinus > Salvelinus sp. IW2-2015. The sequence goes on along the minus strand of NW_019957691.1, from coordinate 1,497 downwards.
AGTCAGCAGCGGAATGAATCCTGGGAGAAGTAGGATGTTAATCTCATTGAGCACTGAAGCACAGCCAAGACATTTTACATTTTACATTTAAGTCATTTAGCAGACGCTCTTATCCAGAGCGACTTACAAATTGGAAAGTTCATACATATTCATCCTGGTCCCCCTGTGGGGAATGAACCCACAACCCTGGCGTTGCAAGCGCCATGCTCTACCAACTGAGCCACACGGGACCAAGTTCATACGGCCATGCTCTACCAACTGAGCCACACGGGACCAGTTCATACGGCCCCACACACTGACTGGGGGTACAGTACACGCTATCGTTGAAGTTAACCTCACAAACAATCTATGTCATGTACAGAAAGAATGTCTCTACTTCCATAAATGGGGCACGTCACATCGGCGTACATCACTACCAAGATGGCCGCCTCACGGCCAGAAAAAAAAAACACTCTTCCTCCCTCATTCTAAYCATGTTTCAGTTCATGGGCATCTACAGGGGAATAGGCTCTCTCTAACATGAGGGCACAAGACAAAGACGATACAGTAACAATGGACGAGGAGCGTCATAAACTAGTGATTTTCCAGTTAGCAGAAACAAACACTGGGGTCGAATTACATTGGCTTTTACTGGTAATGTTGAAGTCATGCTATATCCTCATTTGTTCCAAAGCTTCAACAGACTCTCCCCCCCCCAATTCTGTAATGGGGGATTACAACAGCAGGCAATTCCGAAGGCATCGGAGGGATGGAATGAAGTTCGGAGATAATTAGGATCATTAGGAGCTTTCGTTCACACAGGCAGAACACTGTTAGCAGACTGGAGAGAGACTCCCAAGGTTAGGCTAATGAACCAGAACAATTCCAAGAGCATGTTAAAATTGAGTTAAGCCCATTGGTAATACAGTAACTGTTCTGTATCCGTAAAATTGTCTAGAAGTGGCATAGAAAGAGTTGAACACAAACCAGCCTGGATGGTGGAGAACAATACTGCGCTGCTACCAATCAAAAGAAATGGAACAAGCGCTCTGTCCGATTCCTGTTCTCAGAGGTTCTACTCGTGAACTCGGAAGCAGTCTTCAAGGATTCTGCTAACGAGCCCTGCCCTGTGGATGCAAACCGCCGTCGGCAAAAGAGCAAACATGCCAGACGGCAACACAAAATGTCTGTTGTGGCAAAATCTGGGGAAATGATAATAGGTCATGGTTGTTTTCAAAAACCGAAAATACCACAGTGTGGAATCAAAGACTTAAAAGCTACATTGAAATTCGGAGGTGTATTGGGTGTGAACTGGCACAATGAGACTCACGGCATAGCCTATTTCCTGTTGAGGATTTGGGAGAAAGAAAGAAAGGGAGAGACAGGTTTTTTTATTAATCCTTCTCTCCAGGGAGAGGGGAATGGCAGACTGAGGCGAGAGAGGGAAAAAGAGGGAGTTCTGCTTTGCTGCTCAGGCATGCCATTGGTATTGTTCTGCTTCCTCTCTTTAATATGATA
>NW_019957690.1:49732-74060 GCF_002910315.2 Salvelinus sp. IW2-2015 | reverse complement strand
CTCCACCTCACTGGGTTATTTGTCTCAGCTTTGTTTAAATGGCTCATCTGGGTATCTGGACCCACTCAGGTCACGTGGCGCCTCAGTGGAAAAATTGGAGTCATGATGAGGGCAGGGTTTTGGGTTTGGTGAAAATGGGGGTGGAGCTGAAGACAGGCATGCTCTTATCTGATTGGCACGTTGAGGATGACCATATGAGTCGTTTCATTGGTTCGACTCACATCTGTCTGTTTTTTTCTCTTTCTGTGTGGGATCTCTCACTCTCTCCCTTTGTCTGTATCCAAGTTAGAAAGGCCTGGAAAATGCAAGAACCTCCTTCTGTACTGCGTCTGCCATTGTCCAGTCGGCATCTGCAGGAATGCATCTGAAACATGTAGGCCTTCCTTTTTCTCCAGGGTATGACAGGATATCTCATTCAACTTGACAATTCTTATAAACATTGATCTGATCCTTCAATGTCAAGCTTGTGCTTCTTGATAAGTACAGTAATTATTTTCAGTAAAATGGAAATGATATTAAACAGTACCAATGCATACAGACTGTAAAAACAAGACGTGTTTGGGGAATGTGGTCTGTTATCAGGGAGATCGTTCAAGATTGATTAAGAAATTGGACGTCCTGAGGACGTCGGAAAATGCCTCCAAAACCGGCCACTAGGGGCAATATTGAGCACTATTACCATCAAGTAGGCTTGGGCTTTTCTAAGGCGTTGTGGACGGGGGTGGGGGATGGGCGTAATCCATTTTATTCTTCTACTGCTATGAGTTGTCAAACAAACGGAAAGCGTGCACACTGTCATTCTCTGTGGCGTAATCCCATCACTCTGYATAGGATGGTGGTGTGTTTTGTTGTAACCCTATCCCAAACCTTCAGCCCTACCTTAACCATTCTAAATGAATGCTAAAACTTAATGTTTTAACCCTATCCCCAAATTTGCCGTTTGGAGAAACACAGATAAATGTCAGAATCTGAGGTCAAATTGGTAAAACCGTGAGAATTTGTTYCTGTTTTTCCCATACAGGCTCAGGGTTCCCACTCCTCCACACCCCTTCAATTACAGGTGTCGAAGGTCACGTAGCGCAGGACACCTTGGTGTGTGTGTTAGGGTGTCTGGCCAGCCATATTTTCTGTCGCTTCTCTCTCTGCTGTTCTTCCTCTCATCTCTGTAAAGCTTGAGGCGTGTCTGCTTCTATGAAACTTCAAGAGAGACTCCCCGGGAATCTGGGATAGGGAGAGAGAGTTAGAGAGACACAGAGAGCGAGAGAAACGGACACAGAGGGAGAGACAGCAAGACAGTGAAAGAGAGAGAACAATGGAAGGAGATGTGAAATCTTCTGCCGACAAGCCCCCAGCAGTAATCCAGAGTTTATACCCCCCCCCCTCCCCCCTCCCCCCAGGCAGCAGACACATAGCTGTGTTTGAGTTAGAGCTGCACATCTGCTGCTATTACCAGAGCTTCTCTAAGACTGGGGATCTACACTGTGTATCTAACTGACACATGCCATCCTATCTAACTATCACTTTATATATACTGTGTAATCCACTATTTTATGGCTTCACCCTCAAAGAATCCATATAATGTGTTAGTTGCAAAAAATTGGTTGTTAAGATTAGTTTTAGATGTCTCATATAAACAGTCCTTCAGCAGTGAAACAAACGTTAAGGACTCATTCAAGTGAGGATCTTATTGTGTAATGACAAAATAATGTCTCAAGACCCTTTTGTACATCTCCTCCTCCTCCTCCTCCTCCTCCCTTTTCCCAGCCCCAGCATTCTCACGACGCCCCGCTCCGTTTTCCTCACTGCCACATCAACAGTAGGGGAGTGCCGGGGATAGGAAACTCCAGAAAAAGGAAAGGAAAAGAGAAGACAAGGAGAAAAACGCCAACATCCTCATCCCAAGCTCATAGGGAAGAGAGGAAAAGAGCTGTCAAAAAGCTGAGGACTGTATGGTTCCATGTGAGAACGCAAGGCACTCACACACACAAACCCTTCATTACAGCAAGAGCAGAAGCAGATGCCTTCTCCTGCATACAGGTGCCAGTACCTGGCTTGGTGCCTAGTTCCAGGTCCTACCTGCAATTACAGAACCCCACCCAACAAAACATCACCTCTCCACCCAATCCCCATTCAGCCAGACTAAAATAATTAGCCCTGGTATGCGGGGTTATAGCATAAAGACTCGAAGCCACGCCACTTTGTTGGGCCTTCTAATATAGAGGTCATTTTATATAACTGACTGTGACACACTACGAGGATGTGATTATAGTACTTGGTTATGTCAGGTCAGTATTGGAAGATGAATAACTAAATATGGGGGGACATACAGGCATAGTGGTTAGATGTCTGTGCATATGAGGTGGGGTTGGAGAGTGATGGATGGTATAGTTAAACTGGAGAGCTTCTGGTAGGAGGATAGAAAGGAAGGTCATGCTGTTTCAGGTCTACAGGTACATCTCCACTGGCTAGTTGTATAGATGTTGGATCAGAGAGAGAAGGTACGATTCAGTGGGATTCCGCACGTTTGGAATGTGGTTGGAAATACAACTGCATGAATCTACTAGATGGGAAAACGATATATTGTCATGATCATTGAGTTTGGTAAGAGTCCAACCAGACAGTTTCTCTGGGTTAAAWGGCTTGAGGCGACAAGTACAATGGCTTGGGGGGACAAATACAATGTAGTGATAATCTTATATAGAGATAACAATGTGGGTACCCCCTAATCACCCTTAGGGAAAATGTCATGTGAAATCAAGCAAAAAAAATGTTTTTGGAACACTTCACATTTGACATTTCACATGTGAAAACGATGAGAGAATAGTCAGATTCATTGATGAATAAAATAGCAAAATAGTGCCATCTGCACTGCTAAGTGCAGAGATGCATTATAGGTCATTCATGTGTAGGGGACTTCTACAGACTTTATGGCACAGCAGAAAGAATAGCACACCTCAAATCCAGAAGAGTTGAGTTCAAATCCCAGGTGGGGTCATGTTTTAGATGATCAGCGTACCACTTACTTTCATACCATTACTTCTAATGGTTTGGGACCATCTGGGACCGTCGTGATGTCCTGCCGACTTGTAAAACAAATGTCTTGAGAACAATCGTACAAAAAAAATCCTAACGTGGTTCTCGCCCAATTCCACGTGATCACGTTTCAACACGGAGAGCAACATGTGATAACATGAAAGTAAACATGTGACAACATGTGAGCACGTCAAAACAGAGGGATTTCTATTAACATGAGCCGCGGTGCAGCCGGCTATGGCCCGTGACGTGAACGGGCAAAGGTGTTGAGGAAGGAGCGCCCTTCTCAAATTGAAGAGTAATCTCCCCCGCTCGGTCATGTTGTCAAGCATGGAGCATCGTCCAGTTTTTTTATTGGGAAGGCAGATAGTGTTTTTATCAAAAYCAATCCCTTTTGCATGTGAAAACACAGAACCCTACTCATTGGTCCATGTGCTTAATCTATCACTTTTGTTTTGAGCCGACTTTGCCGTGGGCTTTGAACGTGTCTGTCTCATGCCCAGGAGGCAGCCCGGTTCCAAAACAAATGCAATCCATTTTCACCCAGTGCAAACTCCTCTCACCTAGGCAACCCATGCCAGATAATCGGATCCCCTCAATATCTCATGTGAAGTGTTCCAAAAATARGCTTGCACATCGTTTCACAAATGTGAAGTATTCCAAAAACACGTTTTCACATGATTTCAGGTGAAATGTCACATGTGAAGTGTTCCAAAAACACATGTTTTCACATGTGTAATTTTGCATCCCCCTGTTGTCTACCTTCATTAAAAATGAGATCATGTTGTCACGTGTAGTTTCAGGTTATCACACGTTGCTTCACATGTTATCACGTGTAGTTTCAGGTTATCACATGTTGCTTCACATGTTGTCACGTGTAGTTTCAGGTTATCACACGTTGCTTCACATGTTGTCACGTGTAGTTTCAGGTTATCACATGTTGCTTCACATGTTGTCACATTAACTTCACATAAAATCCCATGAGATCCCATGTGGAATTCATGCGTTTTTTTCCTTAACGGCACTGCATACAACCACATGATAATGATCATGATAGCAGCCAGGCGCCTGCAGGGGAACCCTCTAAACAGTCATTTGAGTTCTTTAAACCACTAGGATAGTAATAAGCCGGGGTAGCTTACATTACTGTAATGGAGAGGAGAGAGAGACAGCTGTTGCGTATACATCAACAACAATTTTTGGAATAGAGAAAGAAATGGACCTAAGAATCAGACAATGAGAAACCAAAAAGCGAGATTGTTCTCTTACCAATCAACAGACAAAGAGAGAGGAATGTACACAAATAAACAAGAGACAGAGAGAGAGGAACAGAGAGCGGCCTGGAGAGTGTAGGCAACAAAATGGAATGGTCCTGATCTGGGTCTGCAAAAAAATGAGTTCACCAGATGGAGTGATCAGCCAATGAGTGGAGGAGGAGGAAAGAGTGGCTCTGTAGCATGTGTTAGCTAGAAACTGAAGGAAGGTAGCTTTCAGGAGAAAAGGGAGGAAGAGACAACGGGAAGATCTCAATTGCATACTCCTCGCGTCCTCTGTCGTCTCATTCTCAAAACCCATTGGAAAAGGTCAGAGGGGAGGGACCTCTGGCTTTATCGTCCAATGGGTTTTGAGAAGGAGGCGAGGCGAGAGGATGCGAGGAGTGTGCAATTGAGATCTTCCCGGTGACACAGTACAAATAGCTTGACTCCATTTGACCACATTTCCAGACACTCATTATGATTATTAATATGCTACTTCGTAACCACAAGGGCGTAAGAGAAAGAGCTCAATTTCATCAAAGTTGAATTTAATCAATAGCTCTTTTCATGGCCAAATGAAACCATAATGATTTGGGGTGCCCAAAAAAAGCCTACTACTACCACTAAGTAAAGTYACCCTCACAGAACTGTGAGTGGACAGGCAGTAGCCTAGTTTGTAAATCAAGATACATTGCTATGGCAGGTTTAATTGATGGTTTGGATTCTATGCGTGCAGCTTTGGACACATACTGTGACATGTGTCGAAGCCTTATGGCCAGTTCTGCCTTGTAAAAGAGTTGTCTCAAATGGAACCTGGCTGGTGGAATAAAGGATATATTTTGTAATAAAAACAGATGAATAAAGCTTCACCTATCTATGCTTTCTCCCCTCCTCCTGCCTGTGGAGACACTGACCAGGCAGCATTCCTCTAATCAGAGGCTTTTTCAGAGCAGAGGCCACTCCCCCAGTCTCACACTTTTTTCTCCTTTATTCACCTCACTACTTCCCCAGTCCCTCTTCCACTTTCCTTTCATTTCCATCTTTCTTTCTTCCTCTCCTTTTCCCCATCCTCCCCTTCGGCCTACCCGTCTCTACCGCTTACCTGTCTCTACTTGTCTGGGGCATAGCTTAAGTTCCTCAGTCACTCTTAACTTGTCCTCCCTCCCTCCTCTCTTTCCCTCCCTTCCCTTCGTCTCTCAATAACACCGGAGCAGCAGGCTCTCCGGACCTTAAAACCACACCCTGCCTCATTCCACTTTTTGACTCCTCACTATTCCCTCCCAATAGTACTACTCCTGGGGCTGAAGACAGCAATGTGGAATGAGTCCAAGACACTGGAGCCTGCCAGGAGACCCAAGAGCAGCTGCCAWGGGTACAATCCAACTGCATTTTTTTTTTTTTAAACAATCTTTTGGTATTTGTTTCATTAGTCCATTGTTGATATAGTCCCAAAATGTTTTGCATGTCAGCCATCAAGTTTAAGATAATGTATTTATCATATGATGCAAAACACATACCGACTGTATTTCTTGTGTGTGTGCGTGTGCGTGCGTGCGAATCAACACCCTCCCTATCTACCCACTTGGAGAGTGACTCTAAAGTGAAAAAATGCCTAGCTTAAGATCCTTTTCAGAGAGCATTTGAACTTGTAACATCCACCTGGAGCTGAACGAAAACATTTGCTCGTGTGTGAAAGACGACGTTTCAAAAGTAAAAGGGTGTGAAAAGTTCCACCTGAAATTGCATTGCAGACATGTACTATGAAGTCCTTAGCAATAAAAACCATCATATGAKTTCAAAATGTTAGAAGAAGAGAAGAATAAAAGTTAGAAGAGGAAACATAAGAAAGAGAAGTAAATAGAAGAGCAGAAAAAAAAAATAAGTGAAGAAGAGAAGAGAAAATAGTTGAATAGGACAAAAGCTTTAGAAAGCCAGATCTTTCTGCTCGGAGTCGTTCCTGGAGAAAAAAAGAATCCTCCATTAAACATCTCCCAACTTTCCATATCATCAACCCCTCAGGGGCATCTGGAAAGATGGAGTATAAGCTTATGCACTAGTGCTACAGAGCAGTTAGTTCTCAGAAAGGAATAACGCATAAGCAAAGAATTAAGAATAGAAATAGGGAAACYTAACACATTTCAAGTTTGACAACTTTATTTAACAGCTGCAGAACAAAAGCATGTCATAAGCTAGGTTGCCATCCAATTGGCAACAGAGTTTCATGTGAATATTCAAAATGTGCATAAAGAAAATATGCACCTTTTCACACCAGTGGTGTTTCTCCACCAAACGGACTTGTTTCAGATAKAAATCTGTGCGTGGTGACGTAGTGCACACAAATGTACTTTTTCGCTMACGTTTTCATGTACCGAATAAAAATATAAAGTTCAATGAGTTTCCATCGCGTTTTCAACTCTACTGATGGTTTTGTCACAAAAACTGTTGCGTTAAATAGCAAATGGGCCCACTCTGGTCTTGGCACGTCAGCTCTCAGATACAGTACAGGTAGGCTGTGCAGATAGGCTAGTCTACATGATGAGATTATTACGGATAAGAGCGAGAATATTTSTATTTGTCAAACGGTAGTCYCCAGAATTAGACCCTCYATATTTATTGGAAAGGAGCATCAGGGTTCTTCTCGCAGGCTCTATATCCCTACATGGGAGCATGCAGGCTGAGATGTTTAACCTGTTTACATGTACATTGAACAACACAGCAGGTATAACAGATTTCTGTATAACAAAAAAATGTAAGACGAAGTTTTTTTTTTTTTTACACTGGGGGTCAATGGGAAAGAATGTTTGTGTTCCCCAATTTGTGGTGGAGGGGAATTCCTTATCATTACATAAATATTGACTATGAGTATATGGAACAAAAAAACTATATTTTTACTGTGCTTCAAAGTACCAGGCCCTAAACATTCCCTCTGCTATGGCTTGGTGCTGTGGGGCGAATTAGAGCAGGTGAGATCCACAACAGGTGGACTCTTTTGCTTCGCACATGGATCTTGGATCAGGCATCTATTTTCCTCTCAGCTGGAGTCACTTAGTTCCCTGAAGCTGGAGTGTTTGACTGTTTCCTTCCCTTGGCTCCTGTGTCCTACCAGCTATGTGGCAGCAGTTAGAGAAAGCAAAATAGCAATCGCCTAAAACAAATAAACTGTGATGATGTCACCGCAGCGATGTGTACGGTCATGAAGATAATCATAAAGAAGCCTCACATAAAAATGAAACTGTTTATAATTGGACAGATGCATTTGAGGTATTTCCACTCTGAAAATCCTGTGTGGTATCATCGTTGTTTTGGAAGCCATGGAAAATGTCTACATCTACAGACCTATTGTAAACAACTTACTCTCACTTGTGTTAACATATCAYTTTTAGGACTAAGCTCAAACGGAGTGATATTTTCAGCATGATCAATCTCAGAGATACTTGTGTGATATAAGAAGRGAACAGGGGCTGCAGGTTTTAGATCCTTTCTGAAGTTTGTTTGTTCGTTGTTGGGATTGGTTTTATCATTCATTCTTTACTCCATTCACTTAAGACCAGGTGGTCCCGTGTGGCTCAGTTGGTAGAGCATGGCGCTTGCAACGCCAGGGTTGTGGGTTCATTCCCCACGGGGGGACCAGGATGAATATGTATGAACTTTCCAATTTGTAAGTCGCTCTTGATAAGAGCGTCTGCTAAATGACCTAAAATGTGTAAATGTAAGACTCCCATTTTGGAGTTCAAACCTGGCCTGAGATGAGCACATATATCAAGCATTTGTTTATACCTGGTTCTAAGGCTGCGTTTACACAGGCAGCCTAACTCAGTCCAATCACATCAGATCAAGTGGACTGATAAGAAACACAGTTTAATACAATGTGGGCATAATCGTAATGTGAAAAACAACAGGACGAAGGATGTARGTTAGAACCAGGTATAAACAGGGCTCCTGACTTAGCACACYAATCTTCCATTGACATTAATGATCTAGGTGAACATTGTGTGCCATATATTAAGAGCAGAGATGTCTGGCTAGAGACATTCCTTCTGCAGCCTATTGCAAGCCGAGGTRTGCAAAGGATTCTGGACTATACAGGCCTCCAGGCTAAATCCTCCTKRACACGCACACATACAAACACAATACCCATCACTCCAGGTAAACCCTAGTGAGATAACACCAAACTCAAGACATAGACATGTTGGAAAGATCAGTCTTTGGCATTTCTAAACGTAGAGGTGATTTCATTTCTGATTTAGTTGGTATAGGGCTATATCTGTTTTTTTCAGAGAGAGAGAGAGAAAGAGAGAGACRTGGATAATAAAAGGGGGATACCTAGTCAGTTGTCCAACACTGTATTCAACTGAAATGTGCCTTCCACATTTAACCCAACCCCTCTGAATCAGTGAAGTGCTGGGTCCTGCCATAATCGACATCTTCGGCGCCCGGGGAACAGTGGGTTAACTGCCTTGCTCAGGGGCAGAATGGCAGGTTTTTACCTTGTCAGCTCGGGGATTCGATCTAGCAACCTTCCGGTTACTGGCCAAGTGAAGTCAGGTAATTGGGACAGAGGGAGAGAGGAGATGCACGGTATACAAGGCAGTCAGAGCGATAGAAATAGAGACGGGGGGTGGGGTGGGGGGGGGGGGGGGTTATAGTATCACCTATGGATCCTTAGGCTATTGAGTCAGCTTATTATGCTACCAATAATAATGCATTAAATCACAGATTGGGCACATCATTGGCACATGTTGTCACACGTCATTAAACACAGTGAGGCGAAAATTATAGACAGTAGCCTTGTCGCAAAATAGGAACACATTGATTGAACATGACATTTATTTCAATATGATTGAATAGCCTATATAGGCCCTATCTTTTACCCTTACTTATGTTCGTTTTGGCTGACACCGTTTATGTTCCAGGTCGATTTGACCCTGACAGTGAGTACAGTAAGCACATCATGATCTTAAATATGATTTTACCTCCCAGAAAGTATTTTCCAGTATACCTTTTCCCGGAGTTGTTCAAAATGTAAGAGCCAAATGTTTGAAAGTCAAATCAATCAATTAGGACGATCGAAACTACAGAATGGTTACCAGGAGGAAATGAGGGAGGGTCATGCTTTTTCTATTTCAGTCAAAGGGAGGGTTTAATATTTTTCAATCTAGTCCAGCGGAGGGTCATGTCATTTGTATTTGATGAAATTTCAGTATTTCTCAGTGTTTTAGAWTTCGTTGCTTATTAGAGTATATATCGATGTGTGCCCAATGTCGCCCCTCATCTCTMATTCTGATCAAGTGRGCCTTMAGGCAATTTAGTGTGGTCTCAATCAAATGATCCATAGSCTATAGCCTACAAAGTGCATGCTWTGAGAAGCACAGAGCAAAGTTATATTTCTAAGATAGCTGCTGGGATGGTGTAAATAKAAACTAGGCTMCATTACACACTGCAATGGAAATTCCAAACCTGAGCCCCGGCCTTCTCTGCTCTTGCTGATCAAAACCTTMTTTSTGTGCCGCTTAACCAATGGCTGTGCRYTGTAGGTCTACGTTGGCAGTTAYGGAGGAGAGTCAAAGGCTTCTTCAYCTTTTAATTTTTTMGGGGTTGTTGATTAGGCCCCCAAAAAAGGCACTCTTGCGTGAGGACTAGACTATAGCCTATGTTCAAATCAAAATCAAATGTTGTCACATGCGCCGTATACAACAGGTGTAGGTAGACCTTACAGTGAAATTCTTACTTACAAGCCCTTAACCAACAATGCAGTTAAGAAAAATACATGTTAAGAAAGTATTCACTAAAAGAAACAGAAGTAAAAATTAAATTAAATAAAAAACAAAATATAAAAATTACATAATTAAAGAGCAACAATAAAATAATAGCAGCGAGGCTATATACAGGGGGTACCAGTACAGAGTCACTGTGCGGGAGCACAGGTTAGTCGAGGTAATTGAAGTAATGTGACTATGCATTGATAATAAACTGAGCAGCAGCATAAAAATGGGGGTGGGGGGACAAAGCAAATAGTCCAGGTAGCCATTTGATTAGATGTTCAGGTGTCTTATGACTTGGGGGTAGAAGCTGTTTAGAAGCCTTTTAGGCCTAGACTTGGCCCTCCGGTAGTGAGAGAGAACAGTCTATGACTAGTGTGGCTGGAGTCTCTGGCAATTTTTATTGCCTTCCTCTGACACCGCCTTGTATAGAGGTCCTGGATGGCAGGAAGCTTGGCCCCAGTGATGTACTGGGCTGTACGCACTACCCTCTGTAGTGCCTTGTGGTCGGAGGCCAAGCAGTTATCATAACAGGCGGTGATGCAACCAGTCAGGATGCTCTCGATGMTGCAGCTGTAGAACTTTTTGACGATCTGAGGACCATTGCCAAATCTTTTCAGTCTCCTGAGGGGGAATAGGTTTTGTCGTGCCCTCTTCCCGACTGTCTTGGTGTGCTTGGACCATGTTAGTTTGTTGGTGATGTGGACGTCCTCCTTTWCCTGTAGTCCACAATCWTCTCCTTTGTCTTYATCATGTTGAGKGAGAGAGAGGTTGTTATCCTGSCACCACACTGCCAGCATGATGGTTCTGTTCAGTTTGAAAAGATGACTACTATAATTGATTTTATTTAAAATAATATGTTTCTCGCCCATCAGAGTTATTGGAGAGATGGCTGTTGAGAGGACTGCTCTAACTAAATTGAATTTCAAAAGCTGTGGATACTCGTGAATGCGCTTTGCAACTTTTACACTTTTTAACAAAGTGTTGGAGGGATTTAAAAGGCCGAGGACCGGGAGGAGAGGACAATTTAGTGAGGAGGGGAGTTTAGAGATGTGCGTCAGAGAGCAGAGAGGGGCACACCAGCATTGGGAGCGAGAGAGAGGCGAACACACATCACAGCTTATATCAGTCCCGCTGAAAGCCCGACGGTGCTTAATCGCAGAACGAAAGGAGGCGAGGCAGTATCTGAATCAGGAATTCCTCTCTGATCTCGACAGCAGGAGGCATGTAGGCAGAGCTATAGTCTATATGTGTGTCAGTGATGTGAGTCAATTTGTGTGTGCATTAGTGCATTCTTCAGGGCTGTAGAAGGAGGTGGAACCAGTCTGAAGGTGCATCTACCTGCACCATGCTCAGCTCCACACAGGTAGGACGAGGAGAAAAGGCTGCCCGGGTGAAGACGCCTCTGATCTCCCTTGGCCTCTCTTTCACCCATCACAATGACAACAGTACCTCAGCAATGCAGATACAATCCATGGTGAAGACCTAGATGCGAAAGGGCTTAGGGTACGTATCTTGACACCGCTCTGTTATTGGGGATGTTTTTTAAGTTTGCGCAAATGCGGTATCTTAGACTGACAGATTGTGACTCAAGGAGTCAGTCAAGCAGGTTTAACTAGCCCATGATGGTAGGGCAGTATTACTACAATATGAATCTATGTATAATAAATAGCAAGAAGCTGAAGTTAGCGAGTACGATTAGTAGTGTGTCCAAAATTAAATTTGCACTGTGCTATTTTTTCACTGTGTTGAAGTGCGTTTTCGTGCACGTCTATTTGAAAGGGGCCTGTTTGGGTCCACGGTTTGTGCCTGATGATGTGTGAGCAGTTGCTAGCAAAAGTTAGTACACTGTCATTCTGGAACCTTTGTTTTAAATGGTATTTTATATATATTTTGTTGCGCATATTGATATGTTTCCCTAATGCTTATTTGTATTGGTCCTAAAGTCATGTATTTTTTCACTTACACTATGAATGCCTGGCAGGCTATTGAAATCTATCTATCCACAACGATCGTCATATCTTCCTTGTTACATCCTGTGTTGTTTAAACAGTCTCCACAATCAGAAGTATTGTTGTCAAAAAGGACATTATTGTTGCAGTGTGGGAAGAGAATTGATTTCTTTGCTGCTGTGGTTAGAGAACTTTTTACATCTTGATATTGTCAAACTTTTTGCATCTACGGCTTTCAAATTTACATAGCAACTGACAGTATCGCGCTCCATGTATGCGGTACGAGGTTTTATGAACAAACAGTCCGATTGAGAGTTTATGGACATAATTGTGGTCAGGGGACATAGTGTGACAGAATAGGGCAGTGTTATATATAGGTGAATTGGCGGGGGCTCGTGTGCTTCTTCTATAAGGGCACCAGTCTTACCGGTAACGCAGTCGACTGGGCCGGCAGGTTCCCTAACAGGGCCAGATGGAGGGAGCGACTATATATATAGAGCTAGTGAGAGGCTGGGATGACTATTTGATCCTTTGTGCGCGCGTGATACAGAATTTGGTAAAAACGTTGCATTTCTCGTCACATTCGCAGGTCGCATTTGGTCTAGTCCAAATGCCAGCAGAAATGGTAGAGTGCATGCAATGCGACATTAGACAAGTAATTTATTTCGCCGCAAATCACAGAAGACCAACCTGACAGAAACTAAGTCTACTGGTATTAGACAAGAGGCAGGTGATTTATTAGCAAGTTTTCGGCATCATCCCCTAGCCCTCCCAGTCCTTTTGCACTCTCAGAAATACTTGTGTATTTGATTGCGGTACGATCTTTATCGCGAAGTGGAGAAGAGGTACTATGCACAGGACGACAGGTTTGTACCATGACACATGGGGCTTTAGTTTTAGTATCGCCTCTAATGTGTTCTTCGAAAACCCTATCCCCCCCACCGGTTGTCATTCATTTTATATTGCTAGCCTGTTCTCGAGGCAGGAGCTCAGTTCATTCGTTCTCCCATAGGCACCGGATGGGTAGGATTTGAGCTGTTGGTCACGCGATGGCCATCCTATAAGTCACGGAGAAGTCTGTTTGCCTTGTCATGTCGTCTGTCTCGGTGGGGGGGTGGTGGTGAGGGGGTTGCACAAAACATAACTCTTGTGGAAATTTAGTGGTATCGTGAGGATCATGAGTCTACTTCTCGTTCGTGTGCTTGTTAAAGTGATGAAACAGGTTATGAGATTAAAATATACATGTGTTCAACTCCAAATCACTCTAATTGATGAACATTAATAATAGAGCAGTGAGCATGTGGCTCAGAGAAGGTGAGAATCTGGTACCTTGAGGCATGAGGTCTGGGAAAGTGTCTTGTCTGGTCCGCCTTGTGCCCCAGCCAACAAATTCGTTGGGAAAATTGAGGAAGGAGAGGCTGAAATATGAGTTAGGAGTAAGGAGTAGGCGAGACAGCTGTCGCTGTGAAGAGAGAGAGAAATGTGTACAAAGCAGGGATTGCCTTGCAACTGCATCATTGCTTAGTCATGACTTGCTGGTGCTCGTCTGTCACTAAAGCCCTCCCTCTTGGTTTTAAGGATGGTTTTAGACATCCAAATAGTCACTTATTATACAAAAAGCATGTAAATACTTTCCAGCAATTATCCGGTGGGCTTAGTCATAATTCCATCTATTATGCACTACTTTAGAAAAGAGGGTTCCAAAAGAGTTGCTTCGGTCTGTCCCCTGATACGAGAATCCTTTTTGAGTTCCAGGTTAGATATGATACGCTGTTTCAGGGGGGTTCCATGTACATGTATGGACGGGGGCGCCATTGCTGCTTATCATACTGTTTAACCCATTCAGTATGACATGTAGCGCAACACTCCAGATGTGATCAATTACTACAGTGGTCCCTGCATGCTTACACTCAAGACCGGTGTGATTTTAGAACAGTCCAGTTTTTGATTGGACGCAACAGGTCAGGCATTTGAGCGTGGCCACACTGTTTTTTTCAGCAGAAACATTTTTGGCAGACAAAACACAGTTCTTAATAACGTTAGTCCTGAGTGTGACCAGAAGTGCGACATGCATTCACAATCATGGTCCAAACGACGAGAAACAAATTAGTCCGCTACATTAGCCCTAGCGCTAACTGAGTTGTAAGCTTGACTTAACACAGAGGCGGTCCATATTTAGCTAACTCTGGCTGACAGAAACCATAATATTAATTTAGCTAATAGGCAATTACTATTTACAATTCCAGCCACATAGATGGGTGAGGCTCATCCCACTGATCAATAATAATTGATTAAAACACTTTCTAAATAATCGAAAAATAATCAGACAAGTTTGCCTAGGTTGTTGCGTGCGCCTAGTTTGTGGCGGATGCAAGGATAGAGTTTGGGGATCTTGCATGTTGCAGTAATGTCTCATGCACTGCTAGTGAGGAGGGTAGGTGTGTCCGTCTATCGCGATCAATATTTGTGTCACTTCACTTCATATCACGCTTCTCAGGAATGAGGTTTACTGGGACAGTCGATAAGATGAGTAAACGCGATTTATTCCATTCTCACCATCATTTTGTTATAACATGCTTTGGTCTGTTTGCACAGACGTTTACGCGTGACAGCCACAGAATGCATTAAGGTAATGGAACAGAGCACATGGTGCGAGAGCATAGCTGGCAAATGAGACTCTAGAGGCATTACCAACGATAGTCATTATAATCAGTTAGCATACGCTTTCATAATAAATATTATTTCAGTGCACAGCATCATATTGTCCATTACAATCTATGCCAACGAGATCTGGAGATGGGCACTGGATTTGACATCAGCTGTAGCTTGGTTAAAGAAAAATGTAAGATAAACAGATGTAAAATTACGAATATGCTTCGGGCATACATAGGACACTCGGGGCAAAAAAGTATTTATGTCAGCCACCTAATTGTGAAAGGTTCGTCGCTCTCCTGCCCGTCAACCTTAAAGATGAGAGAGGCCTGTAATTTTCATCATAGGTAACTTCAACTTATGACCACAGATCAAAATTAGAAGAAAAAATACAGAAAATCACATTGTATCGCCGGATTTTTTATTGAATTATAATTTGGCAAGTTTATTGGTGGAGAAATAATATTGGTACCGCCTCGAAACAGGTGCCGGCCGTGGTGGCCATAATGTGTCAGCAAGCATTTTCTGGCTGCTCACAGACTGTACACTTCTTCACTTTAAGAGGTCATCCCTCTACCTCACTGTCCCCCTCGTTACCGACAGCACTGAGATCGTATTGGAGAAAAAGAGGCCACACGGTGTTTGAAGGACTTGTGTATAAAGGTAATAAGAAAGCACACCCGTGCCATAACGCTCAAGACCCAGTACACACCAGTACTCCCAAACTAGCAACTTATGGCATAAGGAACGACGAAAGAGGATAGATCGGAGCTGTCAAGGGACACCCAGAAACAAAATTGTAGACCTGCAGCAGGCCTGGGAAGAACTGAATCTGCAAATAGGGTAAGCAGCTCTGGTTTGAAGGAAATGCAACCTGTGGGAAGGCAACTATTAGGTAAATGGAGGAGGCATACCAGAGCCACTGATTAATCCTCCCGCTCGACTTCTGGGGCTCCAGACGCAAGATCTCACCGTCCGGTGGGGCTACCAAAAATGGTCCAGCATGAAATGCGAGTGAGGCAAGAAAATCCCAGAACGGCACAACGGGGGGACCTATGAATAACCTGTCAGAGAGCTGGGCAGCCGGGCTAAAGTGAGTACATTAATGGGCCGGCCCCTAACTATTCTACTGTCTCCTTCGTTTTTAATAATGTCTAAATAAAGCATTGAAAAGTGGGTGCATTGCAACGCAAAAGATTATTTCTCCATAGAGTGCTTATTCGAATTTATTAGGGGAGGGAAGGTGGCTATAAACCATTCTGAATTCTTAACCATGCCTGATTGTATTGAGAGAGATCACGCTACTGCAAGAAACAAACAAGAGGGTTTGATTGTTGGCCTTTTAATGGCACTTGAAACCGGTCCAACAATCTTGTCAGCAACACTTTCTTAAAAACACCAATATTCAGATTGAAGAATCACTTTGGGTGTGTTTGCACGAGTACTTTCTATTCCGTTTAGCAACACTGTTCTGTGAATCATAACATCTTACATTGGGTTTGCATTTCAAAATCCTTCTCCAACATCAGATTTCTTCAGGTTAGGTTCGCAACTAGCTTTACGATGATTTTATTACACAATCATGGTGTTTTGATTTCTTATCTATATTTTAGAACAGATGTGTGAAAAGGGTTTTTTACCCCTGGAAACGAAAAAGCGGGTTTTTCAAAGGGTTTCTGCACTCCTATGGGGACAGGCGAGAGAATCCGCTTTATAGGTTTCTAGATAGGGACCTTTTTTAGCGCATATGAGTGTTAGGCTGTGCAAAAGTTGTAGTCGCATTAGCAGATTATGAGCGCAGGACTTCCCCCAACCTGGTGGTGATTTATTTGGCCGATCTACGTCTGGTTTGGACATCCCTCAGTGGCTTAATTAAGTTTTTGGACATCGACCTCTTTACTTTTGGCACTGGTTTCGCATTGGCGGCAGGCATGCAGGTACCCTCTCTTGCATGAAACAATTTATTTTGTAAAATTCTATTCTATCAAAGAGCCGCAATCCAAATTAACGCAAGTTGCCTCTGTAAATCTCTCCTGCCCCCTAAAAACGCTAACGTGAAACGTGCCTGAATAGGCCTTTTCTAAGAATTGATTCATGTTGGGGCCGACCCGGGTTTATGAGTTTAGGCACAACATTGGTAGCCTAATAGAGATAGCGGCAACGTGTGGCATCTGTTGCTCTAATGATAAGGGGAAGCAGAGAGAAGGCGAGGACGCCTGTATGCTATCGCAGAACTAGAATGAGATTCAACTGGTCTATGATCTGCTCTATTCATCTCTGATAGGACATGGGCCTGCTTAGCAACACTTTCATCTCCTCCAACCGCCGTTGCACTTTATCATTTAATTTCCTTATTAGAACAATTAGTCGCAGAAGGGTGGCTAGAGGTGTTTCCCTGCAACGGCAACCCCTGATAAATTGAAATACAATTTGCCAAAGTTATAGAATAAAATAAATGAAATCATTCGGAATATAATCTACTCCAGGATTAGGCTTTATAATTTACCCCATATTGATGAATAGTTTATATTAACCTGGGCAGGATAGCAGCATGGGACCACGTGTTTATGCACACACAATAGTCACAATATCAAAAGATTATACGAGCTGTTTACTATAGGTTCTGTAGAAAACTAAAAATATACTGTACGAATACTATAATCTACGACTTTGCATATAACCTGGCCATCCCATCCCCCATATTCCGCAATTTCTGTGCACCCATAAGTAATGAAACCTACATGCCAAGTATATAATCAAGAGTCGCTTGTTGATTATTATTCATGGTCCGTTGGTTACTTGTGAATACCTGTGCTTTGTTGTAATTGGCTTGCGTGTTGGGTGCCCTTGTTGTTACGTGTTGATTTCGGTTGAGGTTTTAACCTCGTTCTGTGTTTGGTTTACGCCCTGTTGTTATATCATATATACGTTGGAAGTCAGAAGTTTACGTTACATTCTTAAAGGTTGGAGTTCATTAAAACTATTTTTGCAAGCCACTCCACAAATTTCTTGTTAAAGAAATATAGTTTTGGGCAAGTCGGCGGGTTAGGGGACAATCTACTTCTTGTGGATGACACAAGGTCATTTTTCCAGGCAATTGTTTACAGACAGATCATTTTAATCTTATAATTCACTTGTATCAGCAATTCCAATTTGGTCAACAAGTTTTAATAGCAACAATAGGTTGACTGTGCCTTTAAACAGCTTGGAAATCCAAGAATAAATTAATGTCATGGCTTTAGAGCTTTCTGTTAGGCTAATTGAGTCAATTGGAGGTGTTACCTGTGGAATGTACTTCAAGGCGACCCGCCCCGCCCGAACCTACCTTCAAAACAGTGGCTCTAATGTTTGACATAATTGAAAATCAAAATAATCAGCAGACTTTTCAGAAAACAAATTGTCTACCTCGCACAAGTCTGGTTCATCCTTGGAGCAATTTCCAAATGCCTGAAGGTACACATCATCTGTACAAACAGTAGTAGGGCAAGTATATGAAACACTATGGGACCACCAGCCGTCTATCGCGCTAGGAAGGAGAAGCGCGCATATCTATCTCCTAGAGATGAACGTTGACTTTGGTGGCGTAAAAGTGCAAATCCATCCCCAGAACAAAACAGCGGCAAGAATGCTGGAGGAATACCGGTAACAAAGTATCTTATCCACAGTAAAAGAGTCCTATATCGACATAACCTTGAAAGGCCGGGCTCAGTGCAAGGGAAGCAGGCCACTGCTCCAAAACACCATATAGAAAGCCCAGACTGCGGTTTGCCAACTGCACATGGTGCGACAAAGATCGTACTTTTTGGAGAAATGTCCTCTGGTCTGATGAAACAAAATAGAAGCTGTTTGACCATAGATGACCATCGTTATTTTGGGGAAAAAAGGGAGGCTTTTAAGCCGAAGAACACCAATCCCAACGTGAAGCATGGGGGTTGCAGTAAAAAAAAAAAAATAGCATCATGTTGTGGGGGTGCTTTGCTGTGGGCAGGAGCGGACTTGTCGGGCATTTCACAAAATAGATGTGGCATCATGAGGGAGGAAAATGATGTGTGTGACGATGTGACGGGTTGGTGGATATATTGAACGGCAACATCTCAAGACACTCAGTCAGGAAGTTAAGCTTGGTCGGCTAAATGGGTCTTGCCAAATGGACAAGTGAGCCCAGCATACTTCCAAAGTTGTGGCAAAATGGTTTAAGGACACAAAGTCAAGGAATTGGAGTGCCATTCACAAAACCCTGTGCCTCCAATCCTATAGAAAATTTGTGGGCAGAACTGAAAAGAGCATGTGCGAAGCAAGGAGGCCTGCAAACCTGACTCAGTTACAACCAGACTCTGTCAGGAGGAATGGGCTCAAAAATTCACAATTTAATAGGCAATGCTATACCAAATACTGAATATGAGTTTATGAAAACTTTTGACCCACTAGGATGTGATGCAAAGAAATTAAAGCTGAAATAAATCATTCTCTTCTAACTATTATTCTGAACATTAGCAATCTCAAAATATGTGGTGATCGCTAAATGACCTAAGACAGGGAATGTTTTATAATGGATTAAATTGTCAGGAATGTGTAAAAAATTTAGTTTGAAATGTATTTGTGCTAAGGTGTATGTAACTTGCGACCTAAAACTGTATGTGTGTGTTCGCTAGCAGATTATTAAAAAAGAGGCAGAAGCTTTGGAATTATCTGGTCAGCAGCGACGAGTCTTGGCTATCCAGATGTTATGGGAGATTTGGCTCTTTTAGTTTTTCTCCTGTAACGTTCCTCCAACGAGAAATTGCATGCACTTCCTATTTCAAATGATAATAAACACTTATACATTATAGCTACTGTCTGCAACAAACACTAACAGTAAATAACTCAGCAAGTCCAAAATCTATACATTGATTACTGTAGTATATACCACAGGTTTAATTTTAGCTTCAGTAATTATACTATAGTTAACTTGTAAAAGGCTACAGTATAGTCAGTAATGTCCTGCGAACTCAAAACATTACAGTGAATAGTGGACAGCAGTAATTCATATTTTTTTCATGTGCCACGACACCACACAGCAAGCAAATCGACACACACCACGGTGTTGTCTCTGGTGAGGCAGGTCAGAATATATCAGTACATCTACCATAAGAGGTGTGCTTACAGTAACCCTTCCTCCCACTTTGTTTACAATGGATGTCGTGCATGCTGTTTAAATGTACGCTTCTGTAACTAAGGCAAGCGGGGCAGGCCACAAGCAAGACCAATGGAGGGCCCGCGCTCTCCGCAATACACGCAACAAGTTGTGGAGAAGTAACA
Organism: Salvelinus sp. IW2-2015; assembly: GCF_002910315.2. NCBI lineage: Eukaryota > Metazoa > Chordata > Actinopteri > Salmoniformes > Salmonidae > Salvelinus > Salvelinus sp. IW2-2015. The sequence goes on along the minus strand of NW_019957690.1, from coordinate 54,110 downwards.
GATGCAGGGTTGGTTTTATAAAAAAATATCGAGAAACCTTTGAACATATCACGGAGCAGCCATTAAATCCATTAATTACATAAAAATGGAAAGAATATGGCACCACAATAACCTGGCCAAGAGAGTGCCGCCACCATAACTCACAGACCAGGCATAGGAGGGCATTATCAGAGGTTCAACAAAGAGACCAAAGATAACCCTGAAGGAGCTGCAAAGCTCCACATGGAGATATGGAGTATCTGTCCGTATAATTGGCCACACGTGGGCAAGTTCCATGTGGAAAGACAAAATGGACGATCTAAAGCGATTGAACTATCCTACCAACAGAAGCATTAAAACTGTAATATTCTTTTGTCTTCAACCCGAGACGTGGCAAAACGAGCGACAGCGGAATAATATAATAGGCTGGCTGGCTTCTCCTGCATGGCTAGGACAGAGCAGCTACGTCTGGTAAGACGGTGGGGATGTGTGTCTTATTTGTCAATAGAGCTGCTGGTGTGCGATGTCTAATAATTCAAGAAGTCTCGAGGAATTCGCTGCGCGCTTTGTCAAAAAATATATACCTCATGAATATAGCTGTACCGACACATGTACCAAGAGAGTCTCATCTATATTATTCGTAGCCGTCTATATACCACATATAATCCGATGACCTGGCACTTATACACCGGGACTTCAATTGATGTTGTATTTATAAGGCGCAATTCGAGTGACTACGAATCAGCAGTTAATTTGCGCTGCATATGACGGAGCGGAGCCAGTACGTAGCGCGTTATGCCCGTAATCCTGGGTCTTTTCGAGGAGTAAAGGGCAAGACGCTTTCAGAATCTGTTTGTAGTCTTCTTTTTTCCTCTGTCATTGCCCTAGAGGTGTCAAATTATATGCATGAACATCGTTTACACTGCGGGTCAAGCGAGAGGAAAAAAAGAGCTCTCGACATCTACTTATATAGCACACTAGAAACAAGACTTCACTCTCGACTCACAAAGCGCTGCGCGCGTCCCACTATTAGGATTGGCGGAGATCTCGACGAGAGATTCCTTTATTGTCATGCCTGCAAATCTGATCCTGCTTACTATATTGTGGATTATAGCTACAACGCTAGTTATGCAGGTCACTTTAATAAGCATGTCGACTCATCATCTCGAAGAGTACGGACATGTGGTTTACAGTGCAGCATGGGTATGACTGGATGCGGTGAGTGGGGCTAATAATCACAGGGGACTAGCTGGTTCTTGCTAGCAGGAGACCTGGAATATAGATTTCGCGGAATTCATGCCTAATGGTATTAGAAGGAGAATTACGCGGACCGTCAGTCGCTTCGGCTTCTATCAAGTATGTGCATTCAACACGACGTCGTTCCCCTATTTAGCAGTGAAAGGCGTACGTTACTTGAGTCTACGCAACCAGAGAGGGCCGATGGAGTTAATACCTCAGGGCAACATAACACGTGCCTAAAGCCCGGCTAGTTGCAGCTTCAAAGTGACGGAGACACACTAATCCGGACGGAATTTATTCAGAAAACATCCCCTGTAAAGCAGTGTACTGCGATCCAGAAAGAATACGCATCAAACACATATCAGGCCGCACAGCATCACCGTTCAAGACAGGTATAACGCCATACTTGGATAGTTCCGTCACTGTACCTGCGGAATGCCGTGGAGCTAACTAGACCGAGCCATCGCTGCGCGGATGTTGATCAGTTGGATTGAAAACAATATCTGTACAGACGTTACACGATAGGAAACTCGCGCTATACGCTGCCGAGCCTGGTCTGGCGAGGTAACGTGACAAAGTAACAGATGTAATTCGAAATGTTTAGTTATATTATTGTTCCTTTGCTTCTGGAGGCAAGCAAAACTGAAGGCATGCATGAAAGAGTCACGCAGTTGTTCCGACGAACTGTGTGATCCCGCTCTCGCCGTAGGCCAAGTGAGCAATGACCTTTTAAAGCAGGTAACATTCAACAAAGACGCGGGGCCAGAGCAGATTAGCCAGGGATGTGTACTCAAAGCATGCGGCGGACCAACTGCAAGCTGTCTTCACTGACATTTCAACCTTCCCTGACCGAGTCTGGTAATACCTACATGTTGTCAAAACATACCACCAAATGGTCCCTGTGCACAAAAATGGCAAAGGTTAACTGCCTAAATGATTACTGCCCCTAGCAGCTCACGTCGTAAGTTTGCTGACGACACAACCAACATCATTGGGGCTGAAGTGGAGGGCGGGTCTCGACGTTTCAAGTTTCCGTTGGTGGTCCACATCACCAACAACTAACATTGGTCCAAGCACACAAGAAGTCGGAAGAGAGGAGACAAACCTATTCCCCCTCAGAGACTGAAAGGATTTGGCATGGTCCTCAGTCGTCAAAAAAGTTCAGCTGCACATCGAAGCATCCTGACGGTTGCATCACGCCTGTATGAACTGCTTGGCCTCGACCAGGTACAGAGGGTAGTGCGTACGCCCAGTACACACTGGGGCCAAGCTTCCTGCATCCAGGACCTTATACAAGGCGTGTCAGAGGAAGCCAAAAATTGCAAGAGACTCCAGCCACACTAGTCATGACTGTTCTCTCTCTACGAGGGGACCGAGCCAGTCTAGGCCTAAAAGGCTCATTAAACAGCTTCTACCCCAGCCATAAGACACCTGAACATCTAATCAAATGGCTACCGGACTATTTGCTTTGTCCCCCCCATTTTTATGCTGCTCTCAGTTTATTATATATGCATAGATATTACTTCAATATACTCGACTAACCTGTGCTCCCGCACATGACTCGGTACGTCCTGTACCTCCTGTATATAGGCGCTCTAATTTTATGTAATTTTATTTGTTTTTTTATTTTTTAATTTTTACTTCTGTTTCTTTAGTGAATACTTTTCTTAACATTATTTTTCTTAACTGCATTGTTGGTTAAGGGCTTGTAAGTAAGATTTCACTGTAAGTGTCTCACCTGTTGTATCGGCGCATGTGACAACATTTGATTTGATCTGTAAGTACTTTACTGTTTTTTTTTATGTCTCCAGTCACTAGTAACAGTAAGTAACTTGGCAATAATTGAGCAGCACCCTACTAAAAGGCGTGAGCATGCTTCATTTCGGCTGCGGGCTACCGAAGTCGAGCTCGCGCGCAATGCTCGCATAATCGACACTTAGCTTGAGAAACTTGAAAAAAAAATGGGCAATATTTAGACCCCAGGACAGTAGAGGGCTGATGACTGTGCAATAGCCATCTACGGGCTAAACAAGAGAAGTGACACACAACCAAAAAAGAAAGATGCGGCGTGAGAATAAATAGTCGTACACAGAGAGACTTGGCGAGAAAAATTGGCTTCTTGGGTGAGAGAAGCAGGGTAGCCTAGTGGTTAGAAAGGTTGCAAGTTCAAATCCCCGAGCTGACAAGGTACAAATCTGTCATTCTGCCCCTGAACAGGCAGTTAACCCACTGGTTCCGCTAGGCGTCGTTGAAAATAAAACAGAATTTGATCTTAACTGACTTGGCCTAGTTAAGATAAAGGTAAAATAAATGAACAGCCCGCTTTGGGCTTAACCTGGAAGCGCACCCAAGGAGTCGCTAGAGATACACCATGAGCCTCCCCTAATCCGGACAGCACTGGGCCAATTGTGGCGCAGGTGCCCTATGGGACTCCCCGGTCATGCTCGGCTGTGACAGCAGCCTGGAGGTCGAAACCCCCAGGCTATGTGACGGCCTCAACACTGTGACGGCAGTGCCTTAGACCACTGCGGGCCACTCTGGAGGCCCTTGATGGCGGAAAGGAACAGAATCATGGGTGGAGAAAGTAGGTCAATTCGAGTAGGGCGCATAATTATTTTCAACCGTCTTCATTTGAATAAATAATAAACAACGAGGACTTTGTGTTCGGAGCTATTATTCTTCCTATTTAAGATAATAAAGCATACAAAATTAGGCTATAGATTGCTAACTGTTTATCCACATAGATTTGTTGGATCAATTCCTCCACCCACCATGCACTCTGTTAAGAACAGCCCTGAGCGTCTCTGTCAGTCAGTGAAGTGCTGTTAAGTTAAAACCAAGAGCTCGAATTGAGGGGGTATGAGAGGGTATTCCATAGGCCTACCTTTTATTGAAGACAGAATGGCAAAAAGCACAAGCCTACCCCTTGTTAGCTTAAATTTTGAAGAAAATAAAGGCCGGAATCCGCTTATATATAAAGGTGATCTATAACAGCACTTTGGTCCGCAATGCTTTATGCTAGAAAGAAGCTTTCACAATATCTGGGAAAAAGCAGGACTCCAATGCATATGGTGATATGCATCGTTTAGTTTCTGTTGACATTCAGATGCTGACTTTTGGCTTGGGATGTAATCTAATCTGTCAGCTATCGTTGGATTGC
>NW_019957690.1:22568-49707 GCF_002910315.2 Salvelinus sp. IW2-2015 | reverse complement strand
GATTGACTCTAAGCAGATTCGAGTAAACTTATATGGTGCTGAAACTTATATATTGACTTTTTTCTGCCACTTTTTCTCCCCAATTCCGTGATGTCCAATTGCGATCTTGTCTCATCGGTGCAACTCCCCAACATGCTCGGGAGAGGCGAAGGGAGACCTTCGTCCTCCGAAACATGACCTGCCAAGCCATGCTGCTTCTTGGGTGAGAGAAGCAGGGTAGCCTATTGGATTCAACTTTTCACTTTCTGTACAATAGAAGATGTTTAAACACAGACAGCTGTTAGGGAAACACTTGTGGCCTTCTCTCGTTGGGTTAAGCCACCTTCCGGCCCGCAGCCCTGTGAACTATCAATATTCCTGTGTTGCAACGTAATGCGTACAACACAAAGAACAGTTTCTAAAACTGCKTWTCTAAGGCTCTGGTCTGTCCAAGAAGTGAGGGGAAATGGTAGTAGACATGTTCTCTGCTATCCACTTTGATTTAATTATTATTTTGGGGGATAGGGGAATTTTTAAGCATTCYGGGAGGATTTAGGTAACATATATTTTTCTGAAGGGTGGGTCATCCATTTTCATTTCAGAGAGGTCCCATTTTCTCTARGTAACTCTTATTATAKATATCTCCCTCATGACATTTTATTCATGACATTTRTTTGCTCATTTTTAGACAAACTTCAGATCCCTGTCCCTTCCTCTGAACATCACAGGGAAAGCATACTTGCAGTATATCCTTGTGATCATCATAGGTAGATCTTTACTGCACAGACAATTTGTCTCTGGCACAAAAGTCAAGGTGAAAGGTCAAGGTCCAGGCCAAATTGACTTCAAATGGACTTRATAGYGACATCATRGGGACATCAGCGTGGWTGCACCATTCCTGTGCAGAAAGCCATGCGGTTCTAGGACAAACCATAAAATAAGTTATATAGACCAGTAACTGAAAGGTTGCTGGTTCGAATACCTGTGCTAACAAGGGCACATCAATATATATATATTTGAACCTTTATTTAACTAGTCAAGCCAGTTAAGAACAAATTCTTATTTACAATGACGCCTACCCCGGCCAAACCCGGAAGACGCTGGGCCAATTGTGCGCCACCCTATGGAACTTACAATCACGGTCGGATGTATGACCCTGTTAAAGTAATTCCTGGCTGAGGGCTGAGTATCTGTGGGTTTTCACTCCTCCCTTGTAGTTGATTGATGAAATAAGGTCACTAATTAGTAAGGAACTCCACTCACCTGGTTGTCTATGTCTTAATTAAAAGGAAAAAAACAAAAACCTGCAGACACTAGGCCCTCCATCGCAGGAGGTTGGTGGCACCTTAATTGGGGAGGACGGGCTTGTGGTAATGGCTGGAATGGTATCAAATGTGTTTGATTCCATTTACTCCGTTCCAGCCATTATGAGCCGTCCTCCCCTCCACAGCCTCCACTGCCCTCRATGTAYTTAATTTAACACCCCTGCTGTAAAACAACACATTTAACTGCAATAAAACCAATTTTTTTCAAATACTTTGTCAACTTTGTATTTGTAGTCAACTTCGTTCTGAAGTATCAGTAATCACAGTCAGACAGATACTCTAAACATCTTGATTCTATGTTTAGCGGAGATCTTCTGTGAATAAAGTGACGCGGAAGGGCAAAAAAGCATCTTGCGATGCATTTTGGCCGCTCTACGAGTGGACTTTTTTAACCATATTTTGTCATAGAGGGAAATCCTACTACAAATGCCTCTTGTCTGCCTGCCTCATTGGAGAACAATCCTTTTCACTAGGTCAAACCCAGTGTGGCACTAAGTAATAGTAGAAAATGTAATCTCCCCTAAGGGTAGAGTAAATAGGTTTCTCAGCTGAATCATTAAAAAAATCCCAGGTTATCTAGGTTAAACAGCTGGATGGTCTAGGGAGGGGTGTGGCAGACGTGTCAGGGTGTGTGTCTACCATGTCTCACTGTATTGTGTCTCACTGGGGCAAGGTGAAGCCCCTGTTCTGTCTGAATATTTCATTGTGGAAAGTCTGATTCAGAATGACTAAGAACAGCCGGCCAAATATACCTGGCAACAGTACAACAATAACCTCCAAGCTCCACCATACCACAGCTATCCTCTTAGTCAGATACTTCACAATTTCACAAGGAAAGAGAAAAAAGGGAATGAGGGCTGGAGAGAGAAAGGAGAGGGGACTGGATTGTACACTCTGAAATAAAAAAGAAGTGCTAGTTAGTACCAAAAAAGGGTTATAGCATTTTGTCCCTGTAGGGGAACACTTTTTTTGGGCTGTGAATAACCTTTTTATCGGTTCTTTGAATAACCTTTTGTATAAATGTTTTTCTGGTTCTTCATTACACTGTTCCAACCAGAGGGTTCTTCATTACATTGCAAAAAAAAATCCCAGCTATTGGTCGCAGTGAAAATACTTTAAATCTCTTAAAAGTTACTGTATTTTTAGAGCTGGATTAAGGTATTATTTTTGTAAGGGACAGTATGTTGCTGTATTCTGATCACTTAGATTTCAAATCGGAAAGTATTCAGACTCATTGACTTTTTCCACATTTTGTTACGTTACAGTTTTATTCTAAAATTGATTAAATTGTTTATTCCCCCTCATCAATCTACACACAACAACCCTCACTCTGATAGAGCTCCACCTTAAGGACTCTGACCATGAGAAACAAGATTCTCTGGTCTGATGAAACCAAGATTGAACTCTTTGGCCTGAATGCCAAGCATCATGTCTGGAGAAAACCTGACACCATCCCGAAGGTGAAGCATGGTGGTGGCAGCATCATGTTGTGGGAATATTTTTCAGCGGCATGTACTGGGAGACTAGTCATGATCGAGGGAAAGATGAACGGAGCAAAGTACAGAGATATCCTTAATGAAAACGTGCTCCAGAGCGCTCAGGACCTTAGACTGGGGTGAAGGTTCACCTTCCAACAGGACAATGACCCTAAGCACACAGCCAAGACAATGCAGGTGTGGCTATGGGACAGGTTTCTGAATGTCCTTGAGTGGACTAGTTAGAGCTCGGACTTGAACACGATCGAACATCTCTATATGAGACCTGAAAATATCTGTGCAGCGACGCTCCCCCATCCAACCTGACAGAGCTTGAGAGGATCTGCAGAGAAGAATGGGAGAAACTTATCAAATACAGGTGTGCCAAGCTTGTTGCGTCATACCCAAGAAGACTTGAGGCTGTAATCACTGCCAAAGTGCTTCAACAAAGTCCTGAGTAAAGTGTCTGAATACTTACAGTACCAGTCAAAAGTTTGGACACACCTACTCATTCAATGGTTTTTCTTTATTTTTACTATTGTCTACATTGTAGAATAATGGTGAAGACATCAAAACTATGAAATAACACATATGGAATCATGTAGTAACCAAAGTGTTAAACAAATCCAAAATATATTTGAGGTTCTTCAAAGTAGCCACCCTTTGCCTTGATGATGGCTTTGCACACTCTTGGGATACTCTCAACCAGCTTCACCTGGAATGCTTTTCCGACAGTCTTGAAGGAGTTCCCACATATGCTGAGCACTTGTTGGCTGCTTTTCCTTCACTCTGCGGTCCAACTCTTCCCAAACTATCTCAATTGGGTTGAGGTCGGGTGATTGTGGAGGGCAGGTCATCTGATGCAGCACTCCATCACTAAATCTGGGTCTTCCTTTCCTGTGGTGGTCCTCATGAGAGACAGTTATTTGAGCTGTTCTTGCCATAAATGGACTTGGTCTTTTACCAAATAGGGCTATCTTCTGTATACCACCCCTACCTTGTCACAACACAACTGATTGACTGAAACACATTTAAAAGAACAAAAATTCCACAAATAACTTTTAACAAGGCACACCTATTAATTGAATTGAATTCCAGGTGACTACCTCATGAAGCTGGTTGAGAGAATGCAAAGTGTGCGCAAAGCTGTTATTAAGGCAAAGGGTGGCTACTTTGAAGAATCTCAAATATATTTTGATGTATTTAACCCTTTTTTTGGTTACTACATGATTCCATATGTGTTATTTCACAGTTTATGTCTTTATTATTATTCTACAATGTAGAAAATAATAAAAATAAAGAAAACACCTTTGAATGAGTAGGTGTGTCCAAACTTTTGACTGGTACTGTGTGTAAATGTAATATTTCAGGTTTTAATACATTTGCAAGCATTTCTAAAAACCTGTTTTTGCTTTTATCATTATAGTGTATTGTATGTAGATTGACACGGGGAAAAAAACAATTTCATCAATTTGAGCATAAGGCCGTAACGTAATTGTAACGGCAGATTTCCTCCTCTTCGTCTGAAGAGGAGGTGTAGGGATTGGACCAAGACGCAGAGTGGAAAGTGTCCATAATTTATTATAAAATTTATTTAAATTTACAACCACCTAAAAGGAAGTGATTCCCAAACCTTCCTTAACAAAGCCATCACCTGCAGAGAGATGAACCTGGAGAAGAGTCCCCTAACCAAGCTGGTCCTGGGGCTCTGTTCACAAACACACCCCACAGGGCCCCAGGACAGCAACACAATTTTGAGAAATCATGAGAAAACAAAAAGATAATTACTTGTCACATTGAAAAGAATTAACAAAAAAACAAACTAGCAAACTAGAATGCTATTTGGCCCTAAACAGAGAGTACACAGTGGCAGAATACCTGACCACTGTGACTGACCCAAACTTAAGGAAAGCTTTGACTATGTACAGAGTCAGGGAGCATAGTCTTGCTATTGAGAAAGGCCGCCGTAGGCAGACCTGGCTCTAAAGAGAAGACAGGCTATGTGCACACTGCCCACAAAATGAGGTGGAAACTGAGCTGCACTTCCTAACCTCCTGCCCAATCTATGACCATATTAGAGACACATATTTCCCTCGGATTACACAGATCCACAAAGAATTCGAAAACAAACCCGATTATGATAAACTCCCATATCTACTGAGTGAAATACCACAGTGTGCCATCACAGCAGCAAGATTTGTGACCTGTTGCCACGAGAAAAGGTCAACCAGTAAAGAACAATCACCATTGTAAATACAACCCATATTTATGTTTATTTATTTTCCCTTTAGTACTTTAACCATTTGTACATCGTTACAACACTGTATACAGTTGAAGTCGGAGGTTTACATACACCTTAGCCAAATACATTAAACTCAGTTTTTCACAATTCCTGACATTTAATCCTAGTAAAAATTCCCTGTCTTAGGTCAGTTAGAATCACCACTTTATTTTAAGAATGTGAAATGTCAGAATAATAAAGCCCGTTGAATTGAACTGAATTGAGAGAGGAGGAGCGGTGAGAGCAGGGAGAAAAAAGAGAGGGAATGAAAAGACAATTGGCCACCTTTCAAAAGAAACCTTTACCGTCTCACTACCATTCTATTATACACACACGTTCATAAAATAGTCAGACATGCAATGGAAAGAATGGAGAGCGGGAGAGAAATGGCAAGAAAGTGGTAGTCTGGCAGGACTGGCCACTGTTTAACAATATCATCCAACAACCCACCATTATTCGCAGTTACACATTCAAAAGAGGGAAAGGAAAAGAATTGAGACAAATTATATATTTTTTCCACCCACTTCTCCAGAAAGTCTCTCTCTGTGAACAGAATACTAAGCAAAACATGATAGAGAGAGAGAGAGAGAGAGAGAGAGAGAGAGAGAGAGAGAGAGAGAGAGAGAGAGAGAGAGAGAGAGAGAGAGAGAGAGAGAGAGAGAGAGAGAGAGCGAGAGAGAGAGAGAGAGAGAGAGAAGAGAGAGAGAGAGAGAGAGAGAGAGAGAGAGAGAGAGAGAGAGAGAGAGGAGAGAGAGAGAGAGAGAGAGAGAGAGAGAGAGAGAGGAGAGAGAGAGAGAGAGAGAGAGAGAGAGAAGAGAGAGAGAGAGAGAGAGAGAGGGAGAGAGAGAGAGAGAGAGAGAGAGAGGAAAAGGGCAACCAGTGAAGAACAAACACCAATTGTAAATACAACCCATATTTATGCTTATTTATTTTAACTTGTGTGCTTTATCCATTTGTACATTGTTACAACACTGTATATATATATATATAACATTTGTAATGTCTTTATTGTTTTGAAACTTCTGTATGTGTAATGTTTACTGTTAATTTGTATTGTTTATTCACTTTTGTATAATATCTACCTCACTTGCTTTGGCAATGTTAACACATGTTTCCATGCCAATAAAGCCCCTTTGAATTGAATTGAATTGAATTGAGAGAGAGAGAGAGAGAGAGAGATAGATAGATAGATAGATAGATAGATAGATAGATAGATAGATAGATAGATAGATAGATAGATAGATAGATAGATAGATAGATAGATAGATAGTAAAATTATAAGGAAAGAAACTCAAATTATCAAACCAAAAGCACAGAGACCCATATAATGGTGAATTACACCGTAATTACTGTGAGACTTTAAAACTCTATAAACGTACACTCAGGGGCCTCCCGAGTGGCACAGGGGTCTAAGGCACTGCGTCGCAGTGCTTGAGGCGTCACTACAGACCCAGGTTCGATCCCAGGGTCGTGTTTCGGAGGACGTGTGGCTCTTGACCTTCGCCTCTCCCGAGTCCATAGGGGAGTTGCAGCGATGGGACAAGACACTAGCTACCAATTGGACATCACGAAATAGGGGTAAAAAGTTTTTAGAAATTATAACAGCAAGCAGCTGACACTAATTGAGGAGTCCATAAACACAAACAACTTCTGGCAAAATTTGAAAAACCTAAAAAAATATATAATTGGCAATACAAAATAGTGAGATATGGACAACCCATTTTAAAACACTCTACAACACCATTCAAATTGATGCAAACGCAGAATAATGGCAATTGCATGAGAAGTTGAATGGATTAGAATAAACTGTAAAGGACAATCAAAATCTTTTGGAATCCCGAATCACTGACCAGGAGCTCTGTAAGAAACTTCAGGCCCTCAAATTTATGGCATCCTAAATGAGATGCCCAAATTCACTTGTGGAAAACTTCAATAGGCGATATTAAAATTGTTTAATTTGATACAGAGTGTAGGTTATTTCTTTGACATCTGGAATCAAGGACTCATAACCCCAATCTTTAAGAACGGAGACAAATTTGACCCTAACAATTACAGAGGGATTTGTGTGAACAGTAACCTGGGGAAGGTTTTCTGTAGTATTATACATGTAAGAGTTCTAAACTTCCTTAATAAGCACAATGTCTTGAGTAAAAGCCAAATTGGATTTATACCAAAACATCGCACAACTGATTATATTTACACCCTACACACCCTGATAGAGAAACATGTCCACCAAAATATACACTTGCTTTATCGACTTCCAAAAAGTATTTGATTCTATTTGGCATACAGGACTGTTCTACAAAGTTATTGAAAGTGGTGTAGGGGGTAAAACATATGACATAATTCAATTTCACCCAAAGGACAAGCACCTCATTGAAACCCTGCATGCAGAGTCCTGTAAGATTCAGCTACATGACCAGAGGAAAACTACAAACAATGGATGCAGGGCAGAATTAGGCCAATATCCACTAATAATAAAAACAAAAAAAATAGTAATTAAGTTTGGGAAACATCTAAAATACAGTTACCCCCTTTTATATCATTACTAGGCACTGCCAAGAGCTGAGCAAAGAAAAGTATCCCCTCATTCAGCTGGTCCTGGGGCTGAGTTCACAAACCTGTTCTACTAACACACTGAAGCCTCAGGACCAGAACATCCAATCAATCAGTATAAACCAAATGACACAGTCAAAACAAAACTACATTACTTATTGGGAAGCACAAGCACAAAGTAAAATGCAGTGCTATCTGGCCCTAAATCGACAGTACACCGTGGCAAACTATTTGACCATGGTTGCGGATCAAAACCTTAGAAAAACCTTGACAAAGTACAGGCCTTGCCATTGAGAAGGGTAAACACAGGAAAATCTGGCTCCTTGTAGTGGAAAGGCTGTGCAACCACTCTACCACAGCATAACCCGAGACAGAGTTGCATTTCCTGACAAAATGTAAAAAATAGAAAACAATTAGTGTCATTTCCCAAAATTCAAAACCCTTATTCAAGGTTTCAAAGACCTCTCTGATGAGAATAGGCTACCTGTCCTGTTGGCGGAGGATGCAGAGAGCTGTTGGTTGGCAGCACACTACATTGCTGCCTGCCGTAAGATGAGGGACAGTGTCTGACAGACCAAACAACCTGCACATGTCCTCTGCCATTTTTTTGTTCAATGTATGGTTATTTTAACCCTTGGTTATTGTTGTTACTGTTGTCCCATTAACAATATTGATTATTATTATTTTCAGTATGTTAATATTGTAAATCTCCAAAGTAAGCTTTGGCAATATGCACATTGTTACGTCATGCCAATAAAGCAAATTGAATTTAATTGAAAATTGAGAGAGAGAGAGAGACTTAGAGAGACTGACTGACTCCTGCAATGAAAGGGAAATTATCACCTCATATTAACCAATGGGTCTTCGTTCCACCGTGTCGGGGCGGCAGGTAGCCTAGTGGTTAGAGCGTTGGACTTGTAACCGAAAGGTTGCAAGATTGAATCCTGAGCTGACAAGTTAAAAAATAATAATAATAAAAAAATCTGTTGTTCTGTCCCTGAACCAGGCAGTTAACCCACTGTTCCTAGGCTGTCATTGAAAATAAGAATTTGTTCTTAATTAACTGACTTCCCTAGTTAAATAAAGGTAAAATATATTTTCAAAAACATCTGTCTAGCCTGAGACTGCCAGGCTTGTGATTGGAGGGAAGTCTCCCAACCCAGACCTCCTGCTGGAAAGACACGTCCGGGTGGTGCTGTGGGACAAATCAGTCAGTCTCTCTTTCCAGCCAATAGGAGAGGAGCTCACAGAAACCTTTCCAGGAAAAACAAAGGTGCCTGCTCTGCACCCCTAGAACAATATACACTTAATCACAAGCAGACATCCTTAAAACACATACACACTCACAGGCGACAGGGGAGACTATTGTCAACATAAGAGACAAGGTAAATAGCACGGATGAGTATTTTCAATAGTCATATACTCTCCAGATATTGATCTCGAATTGCTCTGAATGAAGATGAATCCAGACTCAGGCTTTCCACTTTGAAATCTATATTAGAGTGTGTGTAAGTACAAGTGGAGAATCTGATAGCAGAAAGGGAACAGAAGGGATTCCAAAAAGGCAGAGGCATGAATTCAAAGACTTCAGCTCGAGGGAACAGTAAAGTGCTCCAGGTGTGAGCGTTTCCTGCAACCCCTGCCATTTTTTTTTACCTATATATCTCCTCTAGATAGCTGCCTATACAGGCAAGAGACTGATCTTCAGCCAGCAAAGGCTGTATCTCAGAAGAGTCTGACAGCCCACCTACTCCACCGCACTCTTCACTCCCAATGTTATTCAACTTTTCCTACAGTAGATCAATGTTATGAACAGGAGATTGAAGTAGCAACCGCTAACTGTGGAACGCAAAGGATATCACGATGATGAGCTCATGCTTTATGACACACACAATGTGGCATTTTTGATATCCCCGAAAGGCAAAAGTGTGCTCATTTCACACACTTTGTATATCGTACCAAAAGATCAACTGAAATCAGTGATCATTCTTACTACTTTACTCTATCTGTATCTACAAACTCTTGGAGAAATAAAAGGTGCTATCTAGTACCCAGAAGGTTTCTTCAGCTGTCCCCAAAGGAGATCCCTTTGAAGAACTCTTTTTGGTTCCAGGTGGAAACCTTTTGGGTTCTAGATAGCACCTTCTTCTCTCCAAGAGTTTGTAGATACAGATATAGTGAAGTAGTAAGAGTGCTCACTGATTTCAGTTGATCTTTTGGTACGATGTATTTTTCTAAGAGTGTACTAACATCTAGATCATACTAATGGCTGAGCATAAACTGGAGACACAATCAATTTAAGATGACAAGATGACAAGACTACCATTCTAGTGCTTCCAAGTTTCCCTATCACAGCAGTAGATTGTAATACATTAGATGTGTCCTCTCCCCCTATAAGGGCCTCAGTCTCTCCCTTCTCCTTGGGGCTTGCTGGAGCATGTGGCATTATTTATGTGTATAGCAGTCCAAGCTGCTCAGCCAATATTACAAACAGCTGAACCCAATAGTAGTACGCTACATTGCTAGTGCAGGGAGCACCAGTCCCCTTGATCTGACTGTACACTGCAGCTACGGAGAACTCCTCTTGACTACAGACAGTACAGAGAACCATATTGAAACCAGGAGGAGTCAGTCCACTTCAGGAGGACGGCAGAGCTTTCTTCTAAAAAGAGAGAGAGAGAGAGCGCGAGAGAGAGAGAGAGAGAAAAAAGAGAAAAAACAGGGAGTGAGTGAGAGTGTGTACTGTAGGGGAGGGGGGGACAGTAAGTAGAGCTGAACAGCCAGTCTGGTTCTACTTCCTCTAGAGTAGAGAGACTGGAGTAAGTATTTGTTTTAGTATTTATAGAGCTGGGCTCAGTGTCTGTGTAAATCTAAGTCATTCAACCTATACATAATCTATATAATTCAACCTTTACACAATAGTAACTATGGCCTAATTCTCTCTCGTTAGTTCATACTAACGAGTACTAACATTGTCATAATCTAGAACCATAATATACAGTATTTTCCGTGTTCAATTAGGGTAATAAAACCATAATAATTTCAATAATCAAACAGTTCCACCACAATCTCCATCACCCACTCAAACAATCAACTAATGTGGGCTTCTTCAAGGCCCACTTAATGATATAGTTATCAGGGAAGCTCACTTTGGGGCCTTACACCTCTAAGGAAAGTCCACGTGTGAGTTGAACCTGAGCCCTCGTCTCTCTCCGGGCTGGGGTTGAGTTGATTGGCCGGCAGCTCACATCTTGGCTACGCTGCAGCTGGGAGTTTTGTCAGAGTAGAGCCAGAGTCAGGCCAGCCAGAGGAGCCCAGAGCTCAACTTAGAAAGACTGACAAAGTCTCCCTCTTCCTCCTCCCCCAGGCTCACAAGTCAGTCTGAGCAAACCTAGGTCGTGTTCATTAGGAGGAAAGGTTTTGAAACAGAGTGAAATGGGGAGGTGTTTGTGCATGTCCAGTAAGAATTGTATGATTTTGTTTCACAATGGTGTGTCCAGTCAGGGGTCCTGCACCTTGGGTCAAAAAGAAAGCCAGGCAGGAGCCAAACTCCAGCACCGTATCGGTCCGAAAAGAAGTAGGATAAAAGTACTAACCCTAAACCTAGCCACAACCTTAACCCTAGTCTTCAATTCAACCCTTACCCCAAAACCCTCCAAATAGGGCTCCCCCATCTTTGAATTCCCAATTTAACCATGGGTGTGTCCTACTGAACATGGCTATGTATATTTCCAGAATCACAGATACTAAATAACAGGAATTTATCAGCCTGTCCCTGGCACTATTCTTCTGTATCTTCAGCTCTATTCTGGGCATTTTTCAAACTTGGTCAAAAACACACTAGTGATATTACTGTAACATTTTCACTCTTTCAACGTTCGAATTAAAAAACATGAGCTGGCGCACACCCAGAGAAAATGATTTTATGTAGAGGTGCTGACTAACGGCGAATAAACTATAACTGTGATGCCGAAACGTTGGTGGTTTACCCAGTAAACCACCTGGGAGTGTATAAATGGAGTGTACGACTATTTATTTTTTTATAACATTCAACATTTCCCTCAGAGGAGAAAGCTTCTCTGGATCACAGCAGTCGGTCTGTTGAGAGAGTAATAATGGGTTAATGTCTTCATACTATGTATAGCCAGCCAGGGCTATTGTGTGTGTGTGTGTGTGTGTGTGTGTGTGGTGTGTGGGTGTGTGGTGTGTGTTGTGTGTGTGTGTGTGTGTGTGTGTGTGTGTGTGTGTGTGTGTGTGTGTGTGTGTGTGTGTGTGTTGGTTGGTTGGTTGTCTGGGCACAATGCTAGTTCCAGTATAATTGACTGCTCTCACTGCCAGTGTTGGTTAGTCCGCTTACACCCACACACCGTGATTCACCGGCCATGCTCTCTATTCTGTGACTGGCTGGAGTTCCCTAGGGAGAGGTCGGCTGCTCACTGACTACAAGGGATCATACAGTCATGCACACTGTATGTCATACACGTGTGTGTGCGTCCGAGCCCACATTATTATTTACAGTATTTATGATAAATATATCTCACTGCTCATCCTGCTTCTGCAAACAATTCCACTATGATGCTTGCCCATGTGGCTTAGGGAAAGATGCTGACCAGTTTTCAGCTGATAGCTCACCTTGGATGTATAAAAGGAAAAATAAACTCTRCTAAAAAAGTGCAACAGTTTAGACGTTATGTTTCGGGAATGGCAAAAAAAATCCTTTCTATATCCATCAGCTCTATATCCATCAGCTATTTTTGACCCGTTATAATGACCGCCTCTGGGCCTTTAGATGTCCGGCCCTCTTTACTCCTCGGCACGCCGTCTACTCACTTCAAAGACTGTGCAAATCTTCCAAGGTTTCTTCTCAAGATGGAGCAATAGGCCTTGACATAATATTGACAGTCCCACAAGCACATCACTTATGCTCCACAGAAGGGTTGCCAAGGGTCGGAAACTTTCCGGTAAATCTTGGGGAATTTTGCTTAAATTCATCAAAAAYGTTAGCTTATAACAGTGAACCTTTTTTTGTGGGATACACAAGGCAATTCTAGGTCTTGTGGCATATTTTGGTTAAACTATCCACAATTCAATGGAATTGCAACCCTCTGCGTTCTTCCATCACKTGTGCAGTGCACTATTCCGTCACATGTACAGCTGATTCTCAAGATCTTGCACACTAATGATATGCTATTGAGCCCACACTACTACACTGAGCCAAGGACTACATGCTTTCTGGTAAGTTTTGATTACAATACTGGGTGGGGTGAATATATTTTCTATGACATCATTTGTTTTAACTAGTAGCCTACAGCAAAGTGTGTTTAAATCATTTCTAACTTGTTAACAATTTCTGCTAGTTGGTTTTTGCTACCATGCGGGTTTTTGTGTTAATTCACCTGTTTCCATACATGTATCTTACAAATGAGATGTTTAATCTAACTGCTTAACTATTTATCTGTACTTGGAATTGTATTTGTTTGTTTTTTACTCCGTTCTTTCTCATCTTTACAGGAAAATGCCACGGGCACTATCTGATGTGTGGAGATCAGACACCTTATCGATAGCAACAGCTCATGGTCCTCCTGGCATCAGAAGTTTTTTTGACTCAACGGAGGAATGTAGTCAGAGAAATGCTGATGAATGTCTTGCTCGAGCTGTGTATGCAACTGGTTCACCTCTGATGCTCATAGGCAATGTGTATTGGAAGAGATTTCTGAATGTTCTTTGCCCAGCATACACCCCTCCAACCAGACATGCTTTATCTACTAATTTGCTGGATGCAGAGTTCAACATAGTTCAAGTGAATGTCAAGCAAATCATAGAGAAAGCAGACTGTATTGCAATCATCTCTGATGGGTGGTCAAATGTTCATGGGCAAGGAATAATTACCTACATCATCTCCACCCCTCAACCAMTATTCTACAAGACCACAGACACAAGGGACATCAGACACACCGGTCTCTACATTGCAGATGAGCTGCAGGCAGTCATCAATGACCTTGGACCACAGAAGMTATTTGTACTGGTGACAGACAAGGCTGTGAACATGAAGGCTGCTTGGTCTAAAGTGGAGGAGTCCTAACCTCACATCACACCCATTGGCTGTGCTGCTCATGCATTGAATCTGCTCCTCAAGTACATCATGGCACTGAAAACAATGGATACACTCTACYAGAGAGCCAAGGAAATGGTTAGGTATGTGAAGAGTCATTAAGTTATGGCAGCAATCTACCTCACCAAGCAAAGTGAGAAGAATAAGAGCACCACATTGAAGGCTGTTTGACAGTCTCCTGGAGGGGAAGGAGTCTCTCCAAGAAATGGCCATATCACAGTCTGCCTATATGGACAGCCCCATCAAGAGGATCCTCCTGGATGATGTATTTTGGGAGAGAGCGGTAAGCAGCCTGAAACTCATGAAACCTATAGCAGTAGCCATTGCACGGATTGATGGAGACAATGCCATCCTGTCTGATGTTCAGACTCTGCTTGCAGATGTAAGAGAAGAWATCCSTACTGCCCTGCCCACTTCACTGTTGCTCCAWGCAGAGGAAACTGCAGTTCTGAAATACATCAAAAAGAGTGAAGACTTCTGCCTGAAGCCAATACACGCCGCCGCGTACATGTTGGACCACAAGTATGCTGGCAAGAGCATCCTGTCTGGTGCAGAGATCAACAAGGCCTATGGTGTCTCGCCACCTTGGCCTGGATGAGGGCAAGGTTCTTGGCAGTCTGGCAAAGTACACTTCCAAGCAAGGGCTTTGGGATGGAGATGCAATATGGCAGRCGTGCCAACATACCTCATCAGCCAAATTGTGGAAGGGACTTTGTGGATCCAAATTGTGGAAGGGACTTTGTGGATCTGATGCTCTTTCCTCTGTTGCCTCCATCATCCTCTAAATCCCACCAAAATCAGCCGCCTCAGAGGGCAACTGGTCCTTGTTTGGGAACACACACACCAAAGCACGCAACAGGCTGACCAATATAAGGGTTGAAAAATTGGTGACCATCCTGGCAAATTTTAGTATTTTTGAGCCTGACAACAAGCCATCCTCAACAAGGTTGGAAAGTGACAGTGAAGATGAGACCTCAGAGTCTGATGTTCAAGAGGTGGACATTGAGGAGGTCCAGGGAGAAGACATGGAAGCCTGAAAGGAAGACAACCAAAGGTTTAGTTTCTATACTATCATTTTACAGATGTACGTTGAAAACGTTTTTGGAAGATGCGATGGATCATTGGGGATCATTCAATATCCCCTTTGTTGTTCAGTGAAATCATCCCATGTGAAGAGCCAACTCATTTAATTACATTTCAATTTCTATTGGAAGGATTTAATAGTTTGAAATTATTTCTACTTATGATAAGGTAAAAGGTTTATGTTTATGTCTCCATATGTTATGGTAAATATATCCAATACAAAAAACATCTACATTTAAATGGCATTACTATTAATTTGCATTTATTTCCGTTAATTCCCATATACTCCCATAAAGTTTCCACCTTTGAATATTCCCCAAAATGTGCAACCCTAATCCACAGTATGAAATGTTTACACCTATGACAATATGATGTGCATTTTCTGTCATGGTATCTTTCAGGCCAGTTGTCAAGAGTGCAAAGGACACAAACAAAGTAAGCCATTTTACAGTAAGCCATCAGCAGATAGAGACACACGAGACAGAGAGAGAGAGATGGAGAGTAAAGAGAAGAGAGGAGGGGTAGGTTAGCTGCTGCTAGCCAGTTCCTCACAAAGAGGGCATTATCCTCCAAGTTGCCACACTGGGCGCAGTCAATCTGTTCCGTGTTTCCTTAGGAAATGTCCACTTAGTCCTGGGAAGTCGACGGCTTCCCACAGCACCTTTGATTCTGGCCCAGTCCAAATAGTTGCCGGGGCGATTACACGGGTCAGGGCGACCCGGGGGATGAGGCCCCTGGTAAATAAACACACAGGGCGAAGACAAATTCTCATGAGGATGCCTTCAGACACCTCCAAAGGTAACCTGTTGTCATATCCAAATATCAGCTTTGTAACCGCTCACTTTCACCACTTTACATTTCCCATGTTTCATTAAGAGGCCTACTATACCTAATGCTGTGAACTTGAGGTAAAAAAGATATTTCTATAGGGTTAAATGAGGGCATTAGCCAGTAGCCACCCACCTGGTGAATATTGATTGGCCAGTGACATGTTCCATAGAGACTTATCATATAATGGCAACCGAGCTGTTACAGGATATGAGACATGAGTATCATCAGATGTTCTGGTGGAGTGTGTGTGTCCGTACGTCTGTCCTTCCTACCTCACAGTGTAGCAAAGGGCATCAACTCGCTTTGCATCAAATGCCTCTGCATCAAATCCTGTTTTGTGCARAAGATGCAGATGCATTATGTAGGTCGACGTACCTGTATAGAATAAAGATAGTACAGAATTGTATCAAGGAATTACACTCTTACAATACATCTCTACTTCAATCCTAGCTACAGAACTAAGGAGACATAGCGACACTCATAAACAGATCTGTCACTCCATTGCTGGCATTTTTCAAAATGAATAACAGAGAAGACACCCATTTTTTTCAGTCAATATTTTGCCAAGAAACATCAAAGGCCGCAGGCTTAGCATGCGCATGACTCATTTAGTTCTCTCCTTGACAACTTGAGGCTCTTCAGTTGCAATAGTTAACGGATTGTAACCAGGTGATATGATATCATCAGGGAAGTATGAGGAGAGATGAATCTGCGTGAACAGTAGGGTGTAGTCAAATGCCAATGTGTCCATAAGTGAATGTTGATACATGACCACAGTATATATTATTTATCTATTTAACCTTTATTTCGGCAGGGGAGTCCCATTGAGACCAAGGTCTCTTTTACGAGGGAGCCCTGCATGACAAGACCAAACACTTACACAATCAAGGCAGGAGCATAAGAAAAAACAAAGAACAATAAAAAAAAGCACAATCACACAAAAATACACACCAAATCAAATGTTATTGGTCACATACACATGGTTAGCAGATGTTAATGCGAGTGTAGCGAAATGCTTGTGCTTCTAGTTCCGACCGTGCAGTAATATCTAACAAGTAATATAACAATTTCACAACAACTACCTTATATACACACAAGTYTAAAGGAATMAATAAGAATATGCACATATAAATATATGGGTGAGCGATGGCCGAACGGCATAGGCAAGATGCAGTAGATGGTATAGAGTACAGTATATACATATGAGATGAATAATGTAGGGTATGTAAACATTATATAAAGTGGCATTGTTTAAAGTGACTAGTGATACATTTATTACATCCAAATTTTAGTTGTGAAAGTGGCTAGAGATTTGAGTCAGTATGTTGGCAGCAGCCACTCAATGTTAGTGATGGCTGTTTAACAGTCTGATGGCCTTGAGATAGAAGCTGTTTTTCAGTCTCTCGGTCCCACCTTTGATGCACCTGTACTGACCTCGCCTTCTGGATGATAGCGGGGTGAACAGGCAGTGGCTCYGCTGGTTGTTGTCCTTGATGATCTTTTTGGCCTTCCTGTGACATCGGGTGGTGTAGGTGTCCTGGAGMGCAGGTAGTTTGCCCCCGGTGATGCGTTGTGCAGACATCACTACCCTCTGGAGAGCCTTACGGTTGTGGGCGGAGCAGTTGCCGTACCAGGCTGTGATGCAGCCCGACAGGATGCTCTCGATTGTGCATCTATAAAGGTTTGTGAGTGTTTTTGCTGGCCAGATTTCTTCAGCCTCCTGAGGCGCTGTTGCTTCTTCTTCACCACACTGTCTGTGTGGGTGGACCATTTCAGTTTGTCCGTGATGTGTACGCCGAGGAACTTAAAACTTTCCACCTTCTCCACCACTGTCCCGTCGATGTGGATAGGGGGGTGCTCCCTATGTTGTTTCCTGAAGTCCACGATCATCTTCTTTGTTTTGTTGACGTTGAGTGTGAGTGTGAGGTTATTTTCCTGACACCACACTCCGAGGGCCCTCACCTCCTCCCTGTAGGCCGTCTCATCGTTGTTGGTAATCAAGCCAACCGCTGTAGTGTTGTCTGCAACTTGATGATTGAGTTGGAGGCGTGCATGGCCACACAGTCATGGGTGAACAGGGAGTACAGGAGCGGGCTGAGAACGCACCCTTGTGGGGCCCCAGTGTTGAGGATCAGCGGGGTGGAGATGTTGTTTCCTCCCCTCACCACCTGGGTGCGGCCCGTCAGAAAGTCCAGGACCCAGTCGCACAGGGCGGGTCAAGACCCAGMGTCTCGAGCTTAATGCATATTTCAAACCCTAAACTGCTAGAAGTTGCTGTTCCATTTCTAATCCCTGTGTGTGTCAGGTTCTACAGTGCAGACCCATAGGTTTTGAACTGGAGCCTGTGCTGTGGCAAGAGTAGCCTACTGTGAGACCACCCCATGACAACATATGTGCCTGAGCTAAAGCAAAGATTAGCACTTTTTTTCTGGGAGCCCTCAGCAGATTCATGCTTAAGATCTTGCTCCAAGTCCACTTTACATAGGATCAATTGATGCTTAGGGCCCACTAAACACTTCACCTAATTGTTCCCTTGTAACTTCTTTATTGGGAGGAACTGATGTCAGCAACTCCATACAATTACTTTTCTGTGATGTAGGCCATTTGGTGGAGCTATGAAAGCTATGATACAAGCTGCAACAAGGGCCTGTTGTTTCTTGTTCAAATGCATTTAATTGCATTTCCAATGTGTCCTCTACTAAGGTCTCAGAAGATACCCTCTCAGCATTTGTTTCGCATTATTATTCTCTACGTCAAAAATGGAACCCTATTTCCTATATAGCCCACCACTTTTGACCAGAGACCTCAAAAGTAGTGCAGTGTAAAGGGAATAGGGTTCCATTTGGGATGCAGCCCTGTATACTAGCCCAGCTTTGGAAAGTCTCAACAGGGGGGAAATGTCTCTGCAAGCTATGAGGCTYTTTGACCTGCAGGGGGAGCTCCAAGCCTGTTAGTCACCACCATCACTCCTTAAAGGGGAAATAGCAGTGAAGTGAATGAAGGTTCAAGGAGGTTGTCTCTCACTGTCACAAGTCTGCCACATACACAGATCTGCAGTTCCCATAGAGTAGGATAGCAAGTGTTTCCAGAGCTGGCTAGCAGCCACAAGCCATCGAACACACATGTCCAATTGCTCACATGCCTGCTCACATACACCCATGCACCAATCACTTATGCACACATGCACGCTCACACGCACACAATTTCAAAATAAAACTATCCAAAACTGATGTAGTTCATATGAGAGGAGTACACTGTAGGCCCTACTGTCTTCTAGATGGCTTTCTAATTCGACAAAATTAAAAGACAGCTTAAAATCATGTTAGATTATGTCCCTAATATTTGGGAGTGGTTTGCAAATTAAGACATTTTGGAGAATACATTTTCCTCCACTCACCGATTTGAGAGACTTTAGTTAAATGGTACAGATATCTAGCCTTGGGCTGAGTTTCCATTGCAAGTAATCTGGAACCATACCAAAACAATCCGTTATGGCTGGAAATTTACCATTGAAAATGTGGTCAACAGCACCACCTAGTGCTGGTACCATGTAACGTCTAAAGGAGCCAGACGTTCCATTCACYTGCTTGTTTTTGAAAAAACAGGTCGCGAGGTGGCACGATTCCCACTTTACAAACAACTGCATCTGTTCCCTTAGTCATCCTATTTCAAATGGGAGCTTCAGACAAACAACAAACAAAGCTCGTCATTAGGCTGACCTCAACAGAAAATGATGTTCCTACAGCATTGAGTTCTGATGAATTGTACATTTACATTTTGGTCATTTAGCAGACACTCTTATCCACAGTGACTTACAGTCAGCGTGCGCATCTAAGGTAGATAAAACATCTACATATCATAGTTAATGTTCAAATTAATACAGGGACAAAGGGATGATTCAACACACTTTTTCAAAAAAGTTGGCATGTGGGAGGGTAGTACATTATTTACTGAGAGTGAGGGGGAAAGGGGTTGATCCTGCCCATGAATAGATTAGAGAATGAATTAATCAGATCAGATTAAGGATTCCAGTACGACCAGTAGAAGAGATGCCCTCTAGTCTCTCAATATTAATGTGCAACACTCTTTGTTAAGTCCTGGAGACTACGTTCAAAGATATACATGGGCGAGAAAGGATGATAGAGAGGGAGCGCGAGAGAGACACACCCATACAAAACCATGTGCATACGTCGCACACACACACCTACACACAAAAACGCAGACACCCACTACTGACCTGCACGCACGGCGATATTCCGTAGATTATCTCATTGTATCTATTCAATGTTGTTCCGCGTATACTGCATGATCTCATTGTATCTATAGACACTGAGTATACAAACATTAAGAACACCTGCTCTTTACATGACATAGACTGACCAGGTGAATCCAGGTGAAAACTATGATCCCTTATTGGTGTCACTTGTTAAATCCACTTCAATCAGTGTAGATGAAGGGGAGGAGACAGGTTAAAACCTATTTTTTNGAATCCCCACCGCTGAGGTACACAGGTAATCAAGGTTCTCATTAGCAAGCTTTGAGAATTTCTTGTTTATTATGCTCTCCCTTTAGGGGGCTTTGGCTTTGTCAGGACAACCCTGCCAAGCAGGCTCAGAATCTTGAGGGCAAGTTGCTGCTCTTGGTCCCGCCTGACGCATTTTTGGCTGCATACAGACCGGCATACTACGCATGCACATAATAACAGTTTAGGGAACTTCTTCCTTAGTATCTGGGCTATGTCATGTGGGTGTCTAGGTATATGGGCCATGGACCGTCCTTAAAATAGGATTAAATAATTAGATATAATTTTTTAATAAAATGTAGTTCCCCATGATAGGACATATAAATAAATAAGCAACGTGTTAATTTCATTATAAAAGTATATATCCATCATCTGAACAACATTGAAAAGCCCTCTCATACCCGGCCCACAGCAAATACACTTGGCTCTGGGATATGCCAGCATATTTCAATTACTCACTCACCAACTTTTCAAACATCAACAAATAAAGAATAACACACACCACAGCCATCACTACACTACTGTGCCTTCTGTTTACTTTAGTTTTTTCCATCTTCACTATATAGAAAATTAGTGCTTGTGTTGTCAATTAGTTATATGTGAAGATTTATAGAAAAGCTACTATTTTGTATTGTATTGTTTTATCAATCAGTAACCGGGCTTGCAATTGTGTTTATTTTCCTATCTATGAGACTTTGGTAATTTTAAAATATCCATGGAGTAATCTTTGTGTCTCTGACAACTGTGTTAAATCAATATATAGTTTATGCAACGACGAGAGCTACTCGTTTTCGCTTTTAATCTTATTCTTTTGGAGATTGATACAGGAACTTTTGCGCCGTTCTGGCTAATTTTTTCGGAAACTGATCATTCATGCCAAATTTGTGGTCCCAGAAGTTTTTACCCAGGTTTGTAACCCATTATTTTATCTTTAAAATGAAAGCAATTGGCAACGATTGGGCGTTCGTACCTCTGCCGCTGCTCTGTCCGAGGCGGTGTCATCACGTTCACGATTGGATGCTTATGCGATACTTCGCGCGGTATCTGAAGCGCTGCAGAAAGGAATCTCTCTAAACTACAGATTCAGGAACCTCTGCCTTTTTCTCTTGGATACCTGTACGTACAAATTCTCTTCATGGATCTTTGTTTGTATGTCCAGTAAAGTCATTCGCTTCAAGAACGTTGTTCTCCTTTTTAATTCATCATTTTCGGTTGCAATCTTATTGACGCGTCCCTTTTTAGCGCGTGTGGTTTCCTTCTCCAAAGCGCAGCTTTTTCAATCACTCATCTCTGGCTTGCTTCACTCTTTTATATCTTTTACTAACTAATTCAAGTATACCCAGTTGTTCATTTTATTGATTTTTAACCAGATCGGTTTCGACTTTACACATTCTCGGTGTTGAGAAATATTAGATTCATCCCGTGGTCGGTTGAGGAGTCACCGTTTTTCGTTTTTGTTATTCGGTTCCCTGTCTTATTCTCGTCATGTTTGGGTGTTGCTTGTATTCGTAATATTTGTCGATAAATGTCTCTAGTTTTAGGATTTGTTTGTGTTATTATCCAGATTTGAAGGTTATCACCCACCAGATTATTTAGTGCTAATATTTTAGTCTAATTTAGCAGATATTTCGAATATTATGTTTTATCTTGAGGTGCTCTACATACTTCGTTCAGTCCGCCATTACCTTTACGTACTTTACGTAAACTTTAGTACCTTGAGCGTGGCTGAGGTGCACCGTGACCGGCTCGGAAACCAGATTGCACAGCGGGAAGGTACGGTGGGATTCGAGATGTCAGTTGATCTGTTTATTAACTTGGCTTTCGAAGACCTTAAGATGGCAGGGCAGGATGGGATATAGGTCTGTTAACAGTTTGGGTCCAGGGTGTCTCCCCTTTGAAGAGGGGGATGACCGCGGCAGCTTTCCAATCCTTGGGGAGCTCCAGACGATATGAAAGAGAGGTTGAATAGGCTGGTAATAGGGTTGCGACAATGGCGGCGGATAGTTTCAGAAATAAGAGGGTCCAGATTGTCAAGCCCAGCTGATTTGTATGGGTCCAGGTTTTGCAGCTCTCTCAGAACATCTGCTATCTGGATATGGGTAAAGGAGAACTGGGGACGCTGGGCGAGTAGCTACGGGGGGGGGGGGGGTGGAGCTGTTGGCGAGGTTGGAGTAGCCAGGAGGAAGGCATGGCCAGCCATTGAAAATGCTTGTTGAAGTTTTTCGATTATCATGGATTTATCGGTGGTGACCGTGTTACCTAGCTCAGTGCAGTGGGCAGCTGGGAGGAGGTTGCTCTGTTCTCCATGGACTTTACAGTGTCCCAGACTTTTTGGAGTTAGAGTACAGGATGCAAATTTCTGCTTGAAAAAGCTAGCCTTTTGCTTTCCTGACTGACTGTGTGTATTGGTTCCTGACTTGCTGAACGTTGCATATCGCGGGGATATTCGAATGCTATTGCAGTCCGCCACAGGATGTTTTTGTGCTGGTCGAGGGCAGTCCGGTCTGGAGTGAAAACGGGCTCATATCTGTCTTAGTTCTGCCTTTTTTGAACGGGGCATGCTTATCTAAGATGGTGAGGAAGTAACTTTTAAAGAATGACCAGGCATCCTCAACTGACGGGATGAGGGTCAATATCCCTTCCAGGATACCCGGGCTAGGTCAATTAGAAAGGCCTGCTCGCAGAAGTGTTTTAGGGAGCGTTTTGACAGTGATGAGAGGTGGTCATTTGACCGCGACCCGTAGCGGATACAGGCATGAGGCACGTGATCGTGAGATCCTGATTGAAGACAGTCAGAGGTGTTATTTGAGGGCAAGTTGGTCAGGATAATGTCTAT
This sequence comes from Salvelinus sp. IW2-2015, assembly GCF_002910315.2. Lineage (NCBI taxonomy): Eukaryota > Metazoa > Chordata > Actinopteri > Salmoniformes > Salmonidae > Salvelinus > Salvelinus sp. IW2-2015. Next base: position 26,707 of record NW_019957690.1, on the reverse strand, counting down.
GAGGGTGCCCATGATTACGGATTTAGGGTTGTACCTGGTGGGTTCTTGATGATTTATGTGAGATTGAGGGCATCTAGCTTAGATTGTAGGACTGCCGGGGTGTTAAGCAATATCCCAGTTTAGGTCACCTAACAGAACAAACTCTGAAGCTAGATGGAGGGCGATCAATTCACAAATGGTGTCCAGGGCACAGCTGGGACCTGAGGGGGTCGGTAGCAGGCGGCAAGTGAGAGACTTATTTTTGAGAGATTAATTTTTTTTAATTAGAAGTTCGAACTGTTTGGGTATGGACCTGGAAAATATGACATTACTTTTGCAGGAAATCTCTGCAGTAGATTGCAACTCCTCCCCCTTTGCAGTTCTATCTTGACGTAAAATGTTATAGTTGGTATGGAATCTCCACATTTTTGGTGGCCTTCCTAAGCCAGGATTCAGACACGGCAAGGACATCAGGGTTGGCAGAGTGTGCTAAAGCAGTGAGTAAACAAACTTAGGGAGGAGGCTTCTGATGTTGACATGCATGAAACCAAGGCTTTTTCGATCAGAAGTCCAACAAATGAGGGTGCCTGGGGACATGCAGGGCTGGGTTTACCTCCTCATCACCCGAGGAATAGAGGGGAGTAGGATGAGGGTGTGGCTAAAGGCTTCAAAATGGTCGAACTGGTCGCCTAGAGCGTTGGGGACAAAGAATAAAAGGAGCAGATTTCTGGGCGTGGTAGAACWGATTCAGGGCATAATGTGCAGACAGGGGTATGGTGGGGTGCGGGTACAGCGGAGGTAAGCCCAGGCACCGCGTAATGATAAGAGAGATTGTATCTCTGGACATGCTGGTAATAATGGGTGAGGTCACCGCATGTGTGGGAGGTGGGACAAAGGAGGTGTCAGAAGTATGAAGAGTGGAACTAGGGGCTCCATTGTAGACTAAAACAATGATAACTAACCTGAACAACAGTATASAAGGCATATTGACATTTGAGAGAGACATACAGCGAGGCATGAAGTAATCGCAGGTGTTGATTGGGAGAGCTAGCTAAGACAACAGGTGAGACAACAACAGCTAATCAGCTAACACAACAACAGCAGGTAAAATGGCGATGACTAGGCAGAGAGGGTCGGATTAACTACACACAGAGCCTGAGTTCGCGGCTGGGGCCGACAGATAAAAAATAAACAGAATGGAGTACCGTGATTAATGGACAGTGGAGTGTACATTTTACTACTAAAGGTCCTGTAGAGAGTACATTTTACTACTAATGGACCTCTGAAATGTCATGTTGCTACTAATGGTCCTGTGAAGAGTACATGTTACTACTAATGGGCCTGTGAACTGTACATGTTACTACTAATGGGCCTGTGAACTGTAGAGTTTACATGTTACAACTAATGGTCCTGTGAACTCTCCATGTTGCTACTAATGGTACTGTGGARTGTCTATGTTACTACTAATTGCCCTGTGAAGTGTACATGTTACTACTAATGGTCCTGTGAAGTGTAGATGTTGCTACTAATGGTCATGTGAAGTGTACATGTTACTACTAATGGTACTGTGGATTGTCCATGTTACTAKTAATTGCCCTGTGAAGTGTACATGTTGCTACTAATGGTCCTGTGGACTTTAGAGTGTACATGTTACTACAAATGGTCCTGTGAAATGTCCATGTTACTAACAATGGTCCTGTGGAGTGTACATGTTCCTACTAACTGTCTGTGAAGTGTACATGTTACTACTAATGGTCCTGTGAAGAGTACATGTTACTATTAATGGTCCTGTGGACTGTAGAGTTTACATGGTACTACTAACGCTCCTGTGGACTGTAGAGTATACATGTTACTACTAATGGTCCTGTGAAGTGTACATGTTGCTATGATTGGTCCTGTGAAGTGTACATGTTACTATTAATGGTCCTGTGGACTGTACATGTTGCTACTAATGGCCCTCTGAAATGTCATGATGTTACTAATGGTCCTGTAAAGTGTACATGTTTCTATTTATGGTCCTGTGAAATTTACATTTTACTACAAATGGTCCTGTGGACTGTTGAGAGTACATGTTACTAATAATGGTCCTGTGAAGTGTACATGTTACTACTCATGGTCCTGTGAAGTGTACATGTTAATACTAATGGTCATGTGAATTGTATAGTGTACATGTTGCTACTAATGGTCCTGTGGAGTGTACATGGTACTACTAATGGTCATGTGGACTATAGATTGTACATGTTAACACTAATAGTCCTGTGAAGTGTGCATGTTACTACTAATGGTCCTGTGGAGTGTACATTTTACTACTAATGGTCCTGTGGAGTGTACATTTTACTACTAAAGGTCCTGTGGAGAGTACATTTTACTACTAATGGACCTCTGAAATGTCATGTTGCTACTAATGCTCCTGTGACGTGTACATGTTAATTCTAATGGTCCTGTGAACTGTACATGTTAATTCTAATGGTCCTGTAAACTGTACATGTTAATTCTAATGGTCCTGTAAACTGTACATGTTAATTCTAATGGTCCTGTGAAGTGTACATGTTACAACTAATGGTCCTGTGAAGTGTACATGTTACTACTAATGGTCCTGTGAAGTGTACATGTTACTACTAATGGTCCTGTGAAGTGTACATGTCACTACTAATGGTCCTGTGAAGTGTACATGTCACTACTAATGCTCCTGTGAACTGTACATGTCACTACTAATGCTCCTGTAAACTGTACATGTCACTACTAATGCTCCTGTAAACTGTACATGTCACTACTAATGCTCCTGTAAATGTACATGTCACTACTAATGCTCCTGTAAACTGTACATGTCACTACTAATGCTCCTGTAAACTGTACATGTCACTACTAATGCTCCTGTAAACTGTAGAGTGTACATGTTGCTACTAATGATCATGTGGATTGTCCATGTTACRTCAAATGGCCCTGTGGACTGTAGATGTTACTACTATTGGTKCTGTGAACTGTAGAGTTTACATGTTACTGCTAATGGTCCTGTGGATTGTCTATGTTACTACTATTTGCCCTGTGAAGTGTACATGTTACTACTAATGGTCGAATACCACCGAAGGTGGCTCCCCTTCCTGTTCGGGTCGTCGTCGCAGGTCTACTAGCTGCCACCGATCCCTTTTTCCTTATCGTTTATTTCTGTCTAATTGTTTTCACCTGTTCCTTGTTGGGGTTTTGGGATGGGTGTTATTTATGTTCGTTTTGCCCGCTGGTGTTTGTGTGGGCTTGTTGGTTGTTACGTTTGGTGATGTATCGTGTTTTGTTTTGGGTTTTCGCTGTCCAGTTATGGTAACGAGGTTTGGGGTTTGTTTAGCGCCAGTGTTTTGGGCATTCACCCATGTTTTGGACCTGTTACGTTTTGTAGGACATTAAAGCGTTTTCCCGTTCATTTCGCTCTCTGCATTTGACTCCTCACTCATTTCACTCACCCGCCGTTACAGAAGCCCGCACCTCCAGATGGAGTCAGCAGGAGCAGCGACCACCCCCCTCCCCATGATGGAGGAGAGAGTCCTTCATCATACGTCCATCCTCCATCGCATTGGATCAGATGATGGAGAGGATGGACCGTTGGGAGAGGAGTGGTCTCCCTACTACCCCACCTACCCTCCCACCAGCAACTCTACCATCTCCTCCAGCGGGATCCGGTGCCAGCGCCCTGCGCATCACGCCTCCGAGGGAGTACGATGGAGCAGCAGCAGGGTGCCAGGGATTTCTGCTACAACTCGATCTCGAATCGACCAGGTTCCCTCAATACTACTAGGCAGACACGCTGTCCCGCCTATACGACACTGATGACCGGTCCATCGATCCTACTCCCATCATTCCGGCTGCCAAGCTGGTAGCACCGGTAGTATGGGAGGTGGACGCGGACAACGAGCGGCACTAAGGGAGGAACCTGCGCCTCCACAGTGCCCGGAGGGTCGTAGGTACGTGCCGCTCGCTGTTCATGATCAATTGATTCGATGGACTCATATTCTACCCTCGTCAGGTCACCCGGGTATTTCGAGGACGGTGCAAAGTCTTAGAGGGAAGTACTGGTGGCCTACCTTGGTGAGAGACGTGCGATTCTATGTCTCCTCCTGTTCGGTGTGCGCCCAGAGTAAGGCTCCTAGGCATTTGCCACGAGGAATTTA
>NW_019957690.1:0-17134 GCF_002910315.2 Salvelinus sp. IW2-2015 | reverse complement strand
ACGCGGACAACGAGCGGCACTAAGGGAGGAACCTGCGCCTCCACAGTGCCCGGAGGGTCGTAGGTACGTGCCGCTCGCTGTTCATGATCATTTGATTCGATGGACTCATTATTCTACCCTCGTCAGTCCCGGGTATTTCGAGGACGGTGCAAAGTCTTAGAGGGAAGTATTGGTGGCCTACCTTGGTGAGAGACGTGCGATTCTATGTCTCCTCCTGTTCGGTGTGCGCCCAGAGTAAGGCCTAGGCTCCTAGGCATTTGCCACGAGGGAAATTACAACCCCTCCCCATTCCACAACGGCCGTGGTCCCATCTATCGGTGGATTTTCTTACTGATCTTCCCCTGTCTCAGGGGAACACGACGATCCTGGTCGTTGTGGATCGGTTCTCTAAGTCCTGCCGTCTTATCCCGTTGCCCGGTCTCCCTACGGCCCTGCAGACTGCGGAGGCACTATTCAKCCATGTCTTCCGGCACTACGGGGTGCCCGAGGATATCGTTTCTGATCGGGGTCCCCAGTTCACGTCCAGAGTATGGAAGGCGTTTATGGAGCGTCTGGGGGTCTTGGTCAGCCTGACCTCGGTTTATCACCCGGAGAGTAATGGGCAGGTGGAGAGAGTGAACCAGGAAGTGGTAGGTTTCTGCGGTCGTATTGCCAGGACCGGCCAGGGGAGTGGGCAAGATACATCCCCTGGGCAGAAATGGCCCWYAWSMCACTAAGCCACTCCTCTACCAACATGTCACCATTTGAGTGTGTGTTGGGGTACCAGCCGGTTCTGGCACCATGGCATCAGAGCCAGACCGAGGCTCCTGCGGTGGAGGAGTGGGTGCAGCGCTCTAAGGAGACCTGGAGAGCCGTCCAGGAGTCATTGCGTCAGGCGAGTGGACGGCAGAAGAAGAGCGCTGACCGTCACCGCAGTGAGGCCCCCATGTTTGCACCGGGGGACAGGGTCTGGCTCTCGACCCGAAACCTGCCCCTCCGCCTGCCCGGCATTCACCCATGTTTTAGACCTGTTACGTTTTGTAGGACATTAAAGCGTTTTCCCGTTCATTTCGCTCTCAGCATTTGACTCCTCACTCATTTCACTCACCCGCCGTTACACCTGTGGAGTGTATTGTGTACATGTTGCTACTAATGGTCCTGTGGACTGTACATGTTACTACTAATGGTCCTGTGTAATGTACATGTTACTACTAATGGTTTGTGAAGTGTACACGTTACTACTAATGGTTTGTGAAGTGTACACGTTACTACTAATGGTCCTGTGAAGTGTACACGTCGCTACTAATGGGCCTGTGAAGTGTACATGTCACTACTAATGCTCCTGTAAAGTGTACATGTCACTACTAATGCTCCTGTAAAGTGTACATGTCACTACTAATGCTCCTGTAAACTGTAGAGTGTACATGTTGCTACTAATGATCATGTGGATTGTCCATGTTACTTCTAATGGTCCTGTGGACTGTACATGTTACTACTATTGGTCCTGTGAACTGTACATGTTACTAACTATTGATCCTGTGAACTGTACATGTTACTACTATTGATCCTGTGAACTGTACATGTTACTCTATTGTCCTGTGAACTGTACATGTTACTACTATTGGTCCTGTGAACTGTACATGTTACTACTATTGGTCCTGTGAACTGTACATGTTACTACTATTGGTCCTGTGAACTGTACATGTTACTACTATTGGTCCTGTGAACTGTAGAGTTTACATGTTACTACTAATGGTCCTGTGAACTCTACATGTTGATACTAAGGTCCTGTGGATTGTCTATGTTACTACTATTTGCCCTGTGAAGTGTACATGTTACTACTAAAGGGCCATTGAGAGGGTACTGTTAATTAACTAATGGTCCTGTGGAGTGTACATGTTACTACTAAAGTCATGTAGAGTGTACATGTTACTACTAAAGGTCCTGTAGAGTGTACATGTTACTATGTTTAGTCCTGTGAAGTGTACATGTTACTACTAATGGTCCTGTGAAGAGTACATGTTACTATTAAGGGTCCTGTGAAGWGTACATGTTACTATTAATGGTCCTGTGAACTGTAGCGTTTACATGGTACTACTAATGGTCATATAAAGTGTACATGTTGCTATTAATGGTCCTGTGGAGTGTACATGTAATGTATATGTTACTACTAATGGTAGTAGTCTTGTGAAGTGTACATGTTACTACTGATGGTCCTGTGAAGAGTACATGTTACTATTAATGGTCCTGTGAACTGTAGAGTTTACATGGTACTACTAATGGTCATATAAAGTGTACATGTTGCTATTAATGGTCATGTGGAGTGTACATGTAATGTATATGTTACTACTAATGGTAGTAGTCTTGTGAAGTGTACATGTTACTACTAATGATCCACACAAGTATGTGGATCGGTTTTCCTACTAGACCTCATCTTGATACGTAAGGCAAAGWSGATTTCATATTGGTCATTTCTAAATAAATAAAACAGAAACAACACTTTAGCAATGACAGTAGTAGGACACCAGAAAGAAAACAAATACTTCTTCCACCCAGGTCTGTACAGTGGTATACTTCCCATCCCTATTGATGTGGTAAGCCACTGACTCAGTGAACCTCTGAATAACAGCCAGAATTCAGTCGGCTTGTCAAGCTCCGAGAACTGGCTATCCGAGTCACAATGGAGATAGACAGAGTACCGAGAAACACTGTCAGACAGGGACAGGACAGCGGTCACCGACAGAACAGAGCAGAACAGGCTAAGGAACAATGGGGTCACACAGGTGAGGTTCACCTGACGCAAACGCTGTATGTTAAATCACACACCAGGCCATTGGAGAGACTTCACTGTGAAATGGGGCCAAGCTTCTCTAACTCGACAGGTAAGTCCGTTCGAACCCGGGTCCCCGGATACCACAAGACTGTCAAGCCCGCAGAGCTAAAGCCTAGGCATTCGATTGAGGAGTTAAAGCAAGTCTCCTCACTTTCCTTATCCACCCCTGTTACATAAGATCATTTAGGATATGCTGTCACGATATACCACTGTGATGTTCTGCTCATCAATGTAAAGCTCACAGTTATACTGTATATCATGGACTGAAGTACTGTGTAGTATTTAAACTACTTATAGGAATGTATTGGCTGAGAACCCTGTGGGAGAGAGACTTGTAGAGAATSCTGATCAGCTCTGTAGCTAAATGTTTGCTTTTCTGTCCCTGTATAAATTAGACAAACTTTAATTAGACAGGTGTAATCCTCAATCAGTGCCCTGCTCAAAGGTGACTGACTGTGTGACTGTCAGCGACGCTCACCACACAAACACACAGCTAGCTCACATGCATGCTCCCTCACACACACACACACACCGATCGTTCGCACGCACGCATGCTCTCTCTCTCACACACACACACACACAGCTCGCTCGCTCACGCACACACACACACACACACCGGCTGCAATTAAACCAACTTCAGAAGCCTTTCCTAAAGGTTGGAGCCACCTGAACGCTCAATAAATCTTTAATCCCTCACATCACTGGTGAGGGCAGTGTGACGGTGACTTCAGAGGATGGAATCAAGCTTCCCCACAACCTCATTTCTTCTCCTTTTATATTACTGCAGGACCTGCAATATAGGGCAGACACAAGGCAGACGGTCGGACCAAAAGCTGCCTCGGTCGTCATGTGTTCAGAATACAAACACAGAAATGGCCAAGAAAAATGAATGATTTCTGTGGTAGTACGTGACGGTTGGTTCACAGTACCATTGCAATAGGGATCCATTTGAATCACAGGTGCTCAAGAGACCTCTGCTCAAAAGTAGTGCACCATACAGGGCCTAGGATGTCATTTGGGATGCAGCCAGGGATTCAAATCGATCCAAATTGCAATGTTTGCGTATACGTCTCAAGATCTTCTCATTCATTCTCTCATTTCCCTTAACGAGCAGAGGTGTAATAAACTAAACAAATCCTGCCCATTGATAATCCATTACACAGTGGAGGAAACCCAGACTTAATCTATCAGGGGACTGTGGTTGTGGAAACAGCCTCTCCGGCGCCCCAGCTGCTATGTCCAATCAGCAGATTCATGCACACACTAACACCAGCTCGGGCTGAAGTATCTTAAATTCTCCCCAAATAAAAAAGTCATTTAATGTTGATAAATATATTKAATAAAAAACAAATTACCTCCAGGAAGTGTTTTCCAGTGGATCCCTCCTTAATTACAACATCTACCTCCTCCTCTCTCGATACACCTCGCTCTCCCTCTCTCACTACCCATCTCTCTTCCTCTCTTTCCCTCTCTCTACCTCCCTCTCTCTCCGGCCGCCTCATCACCCTACTAATCATGTTGTTTGGCACCTGCTCTCCCTCTCTATCTCGATCCCTCTTTACCCCTCTCTCCTTCCCCATTCCTCTCTCCCTCTCCACCCCTCTCTATCTCTCGTCCCCTCTTCTATCCAGCTGCCACATCCCCCCATTGATCACCTAATCGTGTCGTTTGGCACCTGCGCTCTCTCACCATCCTTCTCTCTCTCTCTCTCTCTCTCTCTCTCTCCATCCTTCCCTGTCATGTCAGCCAGGCCTCACTGTCTAATAAAGCATCCTGAAACGACAAAAGACCCATCCAGATGTGGGCGCRGTGCCTGTGAGCTGTAGCCTAACTTTATATAAAGTAGAGCTTCAGGACAACTATTGATCAGAARGATTGCCCAGTGCTGCATGTACATACACTTGTATGTCAGGAGAAACTGGCAGGCCTAAAATTGCATCCCATGTACTACGGTATGAATGGCACATCCATTCTGAAGTCACTTCACGTGTGGACGAGCAAGGCTGGCTAGCCTAGAAAATCAGTATAGAACCACCATAGTATGTCGTGGACAAAACAAGACTATGGTACAGAGTGTTATACAAATMGTCTTCTTCACGCAARTCAGTGGAGTCGCAKAAATCTTGTGAGTGTTTTCCATTCAAAAGTGTTTTTTCAAACTGTGCTCAACACCGGTTGCCAGTTATTATTATCACAGATGATTTAGTAAATTAGAGCTCAGGGGCCAATATGCAGGACCCAAGATGTATAAGAAATAGAGAGATGCTAAAGTTGTGTCAAAACGCAGGACACCAGGGATCATAGACATGATCCATTCGAGCAGGATATGAATCCTAACGATAAGATAGCGCAGTGTGACTTTATATTCATATCTAATCAGTATTCATAGATCACAGTYCTATGTTTGATTTATTTAAGGTGGCATTTATACTAGGCTATAGAACACATAGGCCTACGGTGAAACGTATAATAGAGAAAAGTTATCAAGGTATAAATAGGCCTGAATTGGTGATCTCGCCAAACAAATGCTGCAGTAGGCTATTGAGGGGAAATTATAGTTTGCTGTGTTTGACCSRAGGGCCTTCAGAAGTACAGACTATTCAAACAAGGGAAATATTGCAGAATATTGCAGAAAAATCTGTATGAGCCTAAGTCACAATGTCACTTTTATAAAATGTATAAAATTGGCTACAGTTGCTGAAGAAAAATGTAAGAAGTAATTATCTTTATAATGGAAAAACTTTAAGTAATTGTAGTCTGCAATACGGACCTACACAGCATACGGTATCCTGAATATGATTATGCATAACTATTTGGTCTATATCAAGAAGGAAACTAAAATGATATATGATTTCTGCTTGGTCAAAGACCACAATGACATATGGCAGCTCGATCAGTCCTGCGCTTCTCTATGCACTGTCAAGGTTGTATCAACAAACAATATATATTTTTAATGCAAAAATTCCACAACTGCAAAACAATTGAAAAGCATCCTAGTCACATCAACATGGTACGATGTCAATAGACCACAGTTTTACTACAGTTGACATAMTGTGATGGAAGGGAAAAAAGCTTATCCAAGTCAAAATTCCTATTATGGGTATTCAATGGATTTGCTGTCAGAAGYATGTAACCACGTCGAAAAAATGGTGCCTTGTCTTTCATTTCCTATCATTACAATGCCCACACATGCACTACTCTCCAAGTGGCAAGTCTTCATAGGCTACTACCACATCTGCGTAAAACTCAATTTTAGTGCATGTCTTTGGCAAAAACCATTAGCTTTGCTAATTATTTCAATGACGCACTCACGTTCCAATGTGCGTAAAATGTTTGGTGAGAAAAGGGAACGAAACGAAAGAGAACTTCCCACATGTATCCTTGATCATCTGGAAAGCCTGTTAGAAAACAATTAGGCTACTCGAGTATAATTGTGCCATTAATAGACTCAGACTGTCTTACCTTTCCGAGGACCGGGTCTTCACCTCGGCAGTCGGATGGGGAGCTTCTGCGTTCTTCGCGCAAGGACAGGAGGCGTGCGGGATAAAGTGAACTGTAGTCGCAGGGAGAGCGATGCTGAAGACCYCTYGTCGGGTCGGAGRAGAAGACAADGTAAATATYAGGAGCTGTTGGAAATTCTCAAAGGGTCTCAGTCGCTTCTCCCTCTCCACCTTGGCCACCCAACGACTCAGACTCAGTCAGTCCAACGAGCAGTAGTCTTGTGGGGAATATCTCTGTCGCTATGCTGACACCCCGCCCCCCTCCTCGGTGTGGAACAAGACAGCGTGAGAGAGAATGTGTCACTGTCAGCCTAGACTTTAGACAGAGTTTCTTCCAGTTTGTGTCTGTGTCTGTATGAGAAGTTCGACGACGGGAAAGAGCTTAACTCTCCCGCTGGTTGTGGTGCGCGACGTGGAAACGTACGGATTGTTCAGTGGAGAAACAGAGACTCTCCTCAGCGCACGTCTTTAGTTTTTCACCAGTGATCTGAAGCGCGTGGCGCTTTCGTGAAAAGTTAACTCTGTATGCACCGGAGTTATTGATTAGTAATTACCTGAGCTCAGGTGTTGTTAAGCAGGGTTTGGGCATAAAGTCTATTAACGTTTGTCACATATCTAAATTGTCCAGCATTACAGTTCGAAAAAAATGCTGTGTAAAATAATGTATTTAAAGTTCATAATGAGATGTACCCTAATAATGTGCAAAAATGCGTTGCGATTGAAAAATATGAAGTTTGTAAATTATGTCATATTGATCAAACAATGTGCAAAATATAGTATTTTGAATGAAGGAGTTGTGGAACTCAATGTATATTTTATTTAACATAGGCTACAAAATAATCAGATTTAATTGGCACTAAATAGGCCTACACAACCCACAGACAGTTAATAATTAATGTTCAATTTGTGTCGACCACAAACATATCTGTAATTATAGTGTACTGTTACTACTCTTTTAAAATGATGTTGTTTGAAATCCCGGGAGAGAGAAGGAGGTTATCTACTAATGTGCAACAAAACCCTTTCCCCCTGACCTTGCCCAGGCACTGCTGATTCACATGTGTGCTGTGTTAGCAAACATGGCAGGTGGTTCAAGACATGGATTATCATGATCTTTCACACAGGGGCGTCATGAACACATTATTTTAGAGGCATTAAGTAGGCCTACATGAGGATGGAGGGGGAGCTTGCCCCCCTGTTGAAGTTGGAGAATTGTGAATTTTCAAACACCTGCATTTCCCCCCCCCCCCCCCCCCCCTGCAATTTAGAGCAGGGGTGTAGGCATGGGTGGGCCTGGCCATGCCTGGCCCACCCAATCAGATTGAGCAAAAACAAAACAATTATATATTATTATAAAATAAATACTCAACCGACTTCATAACATTGCTAGGTGGCTAGTATTACAGATAAACAATAAAACATGGTAGCTTTATTTATTAATCAAGAAGGAACCAATAGGCTACATAGCTTGATCAAATTAATTTAAAAACATACCTCCTGCAAGTCCTGCCCATCACTGCAGGTAAAATCTAATTAAATGCTATGTGTGTCACTCAACACTCCTATGTGATGCACGTTGGAAGGAACCACTTACTAGGMAGAATAGGGTGTGTGTGGGGGTGTACTTGTTGCCTGACAGATCTTTTATCAATAGTTTTGATAAAATGTGGGCTTAAAATTAAGTTTAGTAATTKATTTWACATCAGAAAATAAAAAAAGCAAGACTAATCTGACGAGGCACATGCCCCATATGGGCATGACGCATCTGCTTTCACACATCAGTAGGGCCACATCTGATAATCAGTGACTGTAGGCTAATAAGTGATGTCATCTCAGTTGGGGGCCCCTCTGATGCATAGCTTGTCATTTTTTTKTGATTATTATCAAGGCCTATAGCTTAGTAATGGCATAGCTAATGCAACATGGTCTCATGTTTTTGTGGTCACACATTGACGTTTGGGTGGTTTAGTGGGGAATTCACTTTTTGCAATGTCCTTGATGTGAGAAAGGTTAAGGTTGAGTTGAGAAAGGTTAAGTTGTACTCCATGTCATGCCAGGACATGAAACCCAAAGAGAGTCAATGGCTAATTATAAAATGCATGGCTTTGGTAGGTTTTAATTTGATTTCAGTCCCACCCCAGGTTTTGAGGAAGCTGATGTGTGTATGGGGGCTCTTTCTCTGAATGCTGGCAGAGATGGAACAGGGCTCAGACTGTAGCTAATGGGTAGGGAGCTAGAGTAGTCCCATCACACACAAACACACACACACACACACACACTCTCGCACACTCTCACACTCACACAGGCTAAGGAAAGAACCTGACACACACAAACAAACACACACGACCCTGTCTCCGTCTGCAATATCCACTTAACTGTCCCGTAGTGGAAGATTCTCATCATATTCAGTGTTTGAGTCTGAAAACACACAGACGCCAGGCCCTGCTGTGGTTATTAAAAATCTACATGTATATTACGCCAGAGAGATGCTTTTCCTGCATTCTTTAGCAAGGAATTTTGGGAATACACCGGCACCCTCCTCGTAAACTCTGGAGTAACGAGGAAAAACATTGGTGAGAATAATAACTTYGGAGATTGCCTTTATAAGCCTGGATCGCCAAACCGCCCAATAGGGGGCCTGTAGCCGACTCGTCTCAAACAGAGAAAATAAAGTATGCTTTATGTTTATTGAAATTGTTCCCTGATTTGTCTGCGCCCAAATGAGCATCGCTTATGACAAAGGGGAATGGGGAATCGGGCACAGATGTTTTTCTGCTCTCAACTATTGAAGGACAAGGGATAATTACCACGGCATCCCCACTGTAAAGAAAGAAACTCACACTCACTCACACACACACACACAGACACACACACACGTGTATATCTTCTCCTTTTTTCGCTGTGGCTGACAGTATTGTCCACAAAGGGCATTTGTTAGTTCTGCTTGGAGGATTAACCCCCCACCCCCACCCCACTTTATATCTCACACTTTTCTGGAAGTCTCTAGCCTCTCTATGATAGCGGTTTGCAGCTAGCCAGCCACATAATATTTTTTAGAACTGCTCTCTGCCACGAGACAATGCTGCCGGCCTGTTGAGCCAAACAAGGGTTGGAAAGGCCAGATATGTACAAAATAAAAAAGCAACTGAGGAATTTCAATTGTGTCCGTTCAGGCACAATCATAGCATACAATTATAAGTCGCAAGTGTGACGTCTGTCAACAGATTTTTTAAAGAGTTTGTAACATACACTTAATGACAAACAAGTCAAGTTAAAATATGGATATTGAAAATGAGCCAAAGAAGATTGAACTGTATGTGTGTGTGTGTGTGTGTGTGTGGGTGTGTGTGTGTGGTGTGTGTTGTGTGTGTGTGTGTGTGTGGTGTGTGTGTGTGTTGGTGTGTGTTGTGTGTGTGTGTGTGTGTGTGTGAGAGAGAGAGAGAAGAGAGAAGGAGTGTGAGTGTGTGTGTGGTGTGTCTATGTTGTTCGCGTGGTGCGATTTTATCTAGATGCGTGTGTCTGTGTCCACACAATTGTATGCATGTGTGTGTGTGTCAGGCTTATAACTATTTATATTCCTATCCAAGTGGAGAGACATTTGTTTTGTGTGTTTACTGGCATCAGCCAGGCAGAGTTCTTGGCCTCCTCTCCTCCGTCGTGGATCTTTGCTTTTGCAATTCAGCAACTGTTGACAGCTTGGACTAGGCTTGACGCTTCACACCAGATTTGCATCATCTAAAGGAAAACCACCTGATTGGAAATAAATGTCAGATTAAGCATTTCTACAGCTCTCCAGCCTGCGCTAAACTGGTTWCTTCCTTTATGGTGTTCGACATCAACAGCACTATTTTAGAATAGTTAGCTTAGGGAGATAGAGAAAACACCATGGTAGAAGMTAGGATACTTGTATACTGCTGGAGAAATGACCAATTGGCAATAGTAATGAGGTAAATTTGTTGAGTAGAAAATAATCTAAAGTTAAGTCAATTTATCATTTTTTAATTGATTGTTTTTCCCTACTGTACTGCAAGTGGACATTACAGAGCTACCTTTCCTTAGATACTCAATGTACAGTTGGCTATTAGCCACTATAAATAAATACTGTCGATAGCTGAAGCTTTTCGGGGCCACAGTAGATAAATGTTACGGGTGTTTGAAATATTATTTTGGACATCAGTYTTGACTCACAGCGTTGTCTGCAGGGGCATGGAAATACAGATGGATGTGTCACAATGTCACCATGTTTCCTTCAGCTGGGAGTGATGATCAGCAGACGTCTGTTTCAACTGTGCAGACACGCAAACACACACGCACGTACAGGCACACACACGAACACACATATACACACACACCAAGATTTTTTCCCTGCCCCCTGTGGTTTTGTGTAACTGAAAATATAATTATAATTATATTATTATATGAATTAATATTATTATATTATTATAATAATCTTAACACTTCCCATGTAGAAAGAATGAGCCAACTGATCTAACACAGAATATTATATCAAGCGTATAATGAAAGAAGAGTAGCTACAGTTTACACTGAATGCTCAGTTATTATCTGAATAGCTACAGTACAGTAGTTAGTCCATCACTTGACAGGCCTGTTCATTTGTAGACAATCATTGTCCAGACAGATTATTCATTACGTTGCCTGTTGTCCATCAAACGACTGGTAAGTCAGTAAACATCGAGGGTAAGACGTTACAGATGTCTTCTACTGAACAAAATAGACACTTCATTATTGTCTGTCCTAATTAGAGATTAGCTGCACTGTAAACARGGGAAACAGAAATTGTTGACAGATTGTGTACCTCAGCTTTGGATGTATTTAAAAAGAAAAGAAGATGCAATTAATATAAAATAAAGAGAGATTTGATAAATGTGTTTACTCGTGGCTCTGTCTGTTCATGCTGTTGATGTGTGATTACGATGCAAAGTCAAGTTTCTCCCTGACAACTTGGCCTGTCACCCTTGCTATGTTGTGTTATTAAACATGTCCTGTCTGTATGTGGATWTCAACAGGCATCATTGCTATAGCCTGGTTAATCCAGTCTGAATACGTTCAGTTTCATTTAACCAGGCTTCATAAGGCTACCAAACCTAATTGCTCTTGATGTCAGGCAATTATATCTGACACAGTATCAGTCAATTATTGCAGATTATTTTTTAACAGGCAATTGAATGATTTCCTCTCCAACTGTYTGAGGGCCTCAACTGATGCTGCTACTCCTAACTCACAAATGGGTTCCCATGACAGGTTCATTCACCACCCCTGGCCAGTATACAGAGCATGTTAGAATCATGCTAAAAGAAAAGAAAAGGCAGTACTTATGGTTGGACAAACAGTTCTTTGAATAAGTAAACACAAAAAGCGTAATGAGTGACATTTTTGAGGATGACAACAATGGTATTGCCAGTAAGAAAAAAACTACATGAAACAGAATCATCCCATTGGTTGAAATATCCACTAACTAATTCCTAAATGCCCAAAGAGGAAGTGAGAAGCTGATCCATATACTTCCCAGCCAATCGCAAGTCCGTTCAACATGGGGTTGCCAAGAGAGTAAAAAAATCCCTAGCCTAACACTGGATTCAGTTCAGCCACCTCCAAGGTAGCAGTGTGCAAAGCCGTGCAAATCCTCTACAATAGGCCTCCGTAAGTATGTCACACTTCCAAGCTGTATCACATCCGGCTGTGATTGGGAGTCCCATAGGGCGGTGCACAATTTGCCCAGCGTCGTCCGGGTTTGGCCGGGGTAAGACGTCAATGTAAATAAGAATGTGTTCTTAACGGACTTGCCTAGTTAAATAAAGGTTAAATAAAAAAAAATACAAAATAATAATAATTAAATATTGATCTGTTTACACTCAACTGCAAACTTTTTATGGTGTTTATCTTCCACAGTCAGAAAGTATTGGTGGGACTCAATTGATTCATCTGTGAAAGTAATGTACACAAGTCTGAGGGAACAGGGTAAACTTACATGAGAAACATGA
Source organism: Salvelinus sp. IW2-2015 (assembly GCF_002910315.2). Taxonomy (NCBI): domain Eukaryota; kingdom Metazoa; phylum Chordata; class Actinopteri; order Salmoniformes; family Salmonidae; genus Salvelinus; species Salvelinus sp. IW2-2015. The sequence goes on along the minus strand of NW_019957690.1, from coordinate 4,820 downwards.
TTGCATCAACTCTTGACCTGGGTACACTTGTAACATATAAATCTAGGCCTACACATAAACATCAATGCAGGAATGTGCGCAAACACACACACACACACACACACACACACACACACACACACACACACACACACACACACACACACACACACACACACACACACACACACACATCTCAAATAGTCTTGGTTTACTGCCGACTTCAGAGATTGAGAAAGGAGCGAACTTGTTTGGGTTTTGACAGTTAGTGTGAAAAGCCAAGCCCAAGCAAACCAAGCACGGCCCCTCGTCACAATAAAATGAAATGCATGATATGATGTCTCTCAGATATCGATGTGGAGAAAGAAGGAGAGAGTTTGAATAAACATGGCCTTCTTGTCTCTTCTTCAGTGATGCTTGGCCGATGGATTGGATGGCACGCTAGTCTGGGCTTTGGCTAGGCAGGAAGTGATGTGATGATTGGTGAAGCGAGTCTGTTTTTCAGATCKRCGRTGGAGCCTTTTATTAACCTAATTKATATTTCCTTTRGAYTATCTCTSCATCCCTCCATCCTTCCATCAAAATGATTCCGTCTCATCTCCCATATCAGACCAAATTCGAAATGAGGAGACCCCCTGCTGTCGGCCATTTTGTGAGTTTGAGGGTAAAATCGAGCTGGCTAAATTCCTCCATCGGCCTGGGGAGAGTCAAGGGATGCACTGGAAGTCAAACGAAATGAAACCACACAGCTTGATGAGGGAGATCATAAGAAGGAGACCACAACTTGATGGCTTTCTAGATTGTTCCTTAACTGAATCCATCCATGTGCAGTCTAGCAACATATAAAGACCACAATACGCCACGTAGTGAAGTGAACATACCTCAATCATTGTCTTCAAGCTCTGTGTTGGTTTATCTAATACTGGACTATGCAGCTGGAATTCTAAGTTTTATTGAACATTTTATTGCTAAAGTAGAGGCATAAAGAAAAAGGTTGGTGCCCTTTACGAAAAATAAATATGTTTTATTTAATCCGGGCTTGTAACATCAAGGCGATGTTGCACTATGCACTTAGGTAATGCACTATTGATAATACAACCAGACAAAACAGAACACATGAAGCAAATGCAATCTAACAAGCCCGATAGAGTMGAAACTTGCAACTGACTGCAAAACAGTCCAATTCATTTTTGCATGGTGATGTTACTTGTTCATAAAACCACCTCATGAAACAACCCCAAAATACCAGAAACATCTCCACAAAAAAGAAACACAGAAAACTACTAGAGACAACCCTAAAATAGCAGAAAATCCCCCATAATACCACAAACAGTCAAATGCCTTCCTGTATTTCTGATAGTACAATGTCATATCAAACTCTGACGTGTTGGATGGACGCAGACTCTCATAAAATATGTGCTTTTCATACTAAAACTCACAAACTATGTATGATAAATGGTTTTTCTACCCGGCACTGTAATATGGTTTTCTGAAAGTAAAATTGACTTTCTATTGTGTCACGGACTGTGTGATAGTCAAAATAAATACTCAGTTTGATATCTTGCTTCTCTTATCCTCTGGTTTTCAATTCACCGTCCTGGACATTTTTAAAATTGGTTTCTGGTGCCCTGACTTACACACTCACAACCTCAGACTGGCTGTGGCTTTCAAGCCAAGGATGATAAAAAAAAAACGAAAGATCATCCTCTCTCTGTAATCCAAAGCATCTTCCTAGTACAGTATACATAATAACCCTTTATTCTGACATCTAGGATCATTTTGTGCCCCTATTAGACAAAACCTTTTGTGCTTCTACCTCATTCAAACTTGSAGMTAAGAGTACAGTTAGAAGGACATTTAAATGTCATCAAAACATCGATAGAAATATGACTATAGAAGATGTTGCAACATTTTAAGGAATATCACAAACTTAACCAACAAAGCTTAAGAAGTGGGCCAGAAACTATCAAGCATCCTCCATCCATTCTTTTAGCTACATAGATGTCTGTCTGGAGATACTAGGACCAGATGGATTGGCAGCAACATTTTGTATCTGAAGACGAAGACATAAAGAGCTTGTCAGAGATACGGCTGTTCAGGCTGTTTTTCCCTCTCTAATGAAAGGCTAAGAAGCGGAGAGGAGCGGGGAGCGGGAGATMACAGGTTCCTGGGCCATGGCTGCCTGTCCTGTATGACAGAAGAAGATCATTCTGACAAGTTTCTACAAAAGGCCCGGATCAACAGAGCCCTGTCTCTCTCTCTCTTTCTCACTCGCGCGATGGGCGATCGGCTTACTGGCATTATGTAGATCTGGATTTTGGACCGTGTTGGACTAATGCTGCGCAAATCTGACAGAAGGGACATGGATGTCACGCGTGAGGACTTTCCGATAGTAGGAGTTCTTGGGATTTGAAAAGTGAGTGATTCAAGACAACAACTTTCGCAACACCAGCCAACTTGTCTAGGATTGACAGGTGTCAAAGGGGATGTGTGTTTGTGCAGGTTTCATTGCGGATCCACATTAAGTAGTCAGATGTGAGTGTGTACGAGTTTGCATGCATGTGTGTGGGGGGATCTCTGTCCATAAACAAGGTGTCAGTTGTCATCTCTCTATAGACACTCATTGAAGTCCTCTCTGCTGTATTAATCTGTGTGATTCTGACTGAAGTCTGCTCATCTGTTCTCCAAGACACCTCTAACTGTCACAGTGTGTTGGTCCCACACTATAGATCATTCTTACTGAGCCCATAGTTGCGCAAAGAGGTTTGGGGAGGTCTGCAATTTTTTCGATGGGGGGGGGGGGAAAGATTTAAAAGAAATGTGTTGCCTTCACTACAGACAGCTGTATCGGTCCACAAGTACAGGACTAGTAAAGACCAAGTGCACTACTTTTGTGAGAGAAAACAAATCCGCCCCAAAAACGAATAATAATAATAATAATAAAATATACTATTTATTTCAGGGGGTGCTGCAACACCCTCAGCATTTCTGCTTCCCGCGGCTATGACTGAGCCTCAGGCATCTCAGGCCTACATGTCCTATGTCATATGATTCTGTGTCACATGAGGTCACCAAACAACACGCAGCTTGTTAACCAATCAAGCAGTGGAATCTTCTCACAGAGACACACGCTCAGTTTGTATGTTGGGAGACAAAGTACAGCTAGCTCCTAATGATACTCCACATGTATGCGTCAAGACACCGGTACATACTGTACTTGAATACTTGAATACTCAGTAGCAAACTACAACACACAAAATATGAAGGCTGAAGTATATTGTGCTTTCCAAGTGAATTTCCCATACAATAAAACAAACAAGTGTGAGATGAACCCCTGAAGTCCTTGATGTTCCCATTGAACCTAAAACCGCTCCGCCGTCTCACCATAGAAGGGTCGTAACAGAAACCGCTCCGCCGTCTCGCCATAGAAGGGTCGTAACAGAAACCGCTCCGCCGCCTCGCCATAGAAGGGTCGTAACAGAAACCGCTCCGCCGCCTCGCCATAGAAGGGTCNCTCGCCATAGAAGGGTCGTAACAGAAACCGCTCCGCCGCCTCGCCATAGAAGGGTCGTAACAGAAAGAAAAACTGAAATCTAGTTTTGGCTGACACTAACAAGCACAATCCATCTCTGCCATCTTGTAGTGTAAGAGAAATTGTGTGTTGAGAGGGAGAAAGAGACAGAGACAGAACGACAGAGAAAAGAGAGAAAAGAGAGCGAGAGATCAAGTTAACCTGGTCCAGAGGGAGTGAGAGGTTGAGGGCAAAGGAGAAGGGAGGTGAAGGGGGAGGGTTGTCCGCCCATCCGCCCTCAGAACATCCCCTCTCCACTGGTTCACAACAGGATGGATTGAGGGAGGAGAGGAGTGCAATATGAGGACAGGAGGATGGATGGAGGAGAGATAGAGGATAATAATTWACTCCCTCTCCCTTCTCCACTCACCTGAGAACCAGTGATTTAGTGGAGCTGGAAGAAGCTGACGGAGGCGAGGAAAGAGGGAGAGAGGGAGAGAGGGAGAAGGGAACATAAAACTATGCCATCAAAAGCATCATAAAACTCAACATCCCAATTAGGATCTGTCTAAAAATACTTCAATCAGTTATCAAACCCATTGCCCTCTATGGTTGTGAGGTCTGTCGTCTATTCACCAACCAAGAATTCACAAAATGGGACAAACACCCAATTGAGACTCTGCATGCAGAATTCTGCCAAAATAAATAAACAATGCACGCAGAGCAGAACTAGGACTATACCATCTAGTTATCAAAATCCAGAAAAGAGCTGGTTCTGGTGCTCTGTCCACAAACACAAACAGACCCCACAGACCCCACAGAGCCCCAGGACAGAAACACATTTAGACCCAACCAAATTATGAGAAAACAAACGATAACTATTGGACACACTGGAAAGAATCAACCAAAAAAACTAGCAAATTGGAAAGCTATCTGGCTCTAAACAGAGAGTACACAGTGGTAGAATACCTGAGCACTGAGGCTGACCACAAATTAAGGAAATCCTTGACTATGTACAGACTCAGTGAGCATAGCCTTGCTATTGAGAGAGGCCGCCATAGGCAGAAAAGAAGGCTATGTGCCAACTATCCACAAAATGAGGTGGAAACTGGGCTACATTTCCTAACCAAACGTATGACCACATTAGAGACACACATTTCCCACAGATCACACTGACCCACAAAGAATTTGAAAACAAATCAAACATTGATAAACTCCCATACATGTTAAGTGAAATACCGCAGTGTGCAATCACAACAGCAAGATTTGTGGCCCGTTGCCATAAACAATGGCAACCATTGGAGCGCAAACAACCTATATTTATCTGTTT
>NW_019957689.1:224289-232144 GCF_002910315.2 Salvelinus sp. IW2-2015 | reverse complement strand
AGCAAATTGTTAAAGTATGGATCAAGAATATACCGTTTTTCTTACTAAAAGATACAGGGGGTAAATTCATTGTGTCATGGTACCCTAGCGTAACCATTTTTTTTATCGATACAACAAGGAACATTATTGATTACATTGATTTGTTTCTATAGTTGTGTATTGATGCGTTGCTGCTCACAATAGCTGATGTAGGGATGTTAAAAGTGTGGCATAATTGCTCCTCCTTCATACCCATTTAGAGTATTCTCTCTGTGAGAGTTGTGTTGCTACTGAAATACTATGTAGTGCAACATGAATATGGTTAGATCTTACATAATGTTTTACACCGAGCAAAAATATAAACTGTGACATCCACTTGGTTTCTCTAAAGAAAAAGACATTGAGTCTATAAAACAGAGTGATGGTTCTCATGTTGCCTCCCATTGAATGTGTCCACTAATGTCTTGAAGAGTATTTCTAGGGCCGGCTCTAGCCTTTTTGGAGCCCTATGCAAGATGTGGTTGGGGAGGTCTACCACCTCGCAGCAAAACATTTGAATTTTTTCCCCAAAAATATATGGGGGATTGGAAATGATTTAGACAATTACATTGATGGAAGCCACAATTTATCTGCAACATTAAAGCTGATCTATATATTTTTTTATTAATAATCATAATAAAAAAGATATAGAGTATATATTAATATGAGCCCCGTGGAGGTCAGGGCGCCTGGGCACATGCCCTGTGTGCCCGGTTGGTATTCGGCCATGATTACTACAAGTTTATAAAGCTGGCTAGATCAAATACCAATCTAAAACTGTTTTACTGACATGGCTATACTCAGGGTCAGTCAAATGGAATGGCTAATTGAGTGACTGTCAGGGACTGTCATAACAATAGAAACACTGCTGATGCACAGCCACATTTTCTTTATTGCATCAGGTGTATTCTTCTATTCTTACTCTCAATAGTCATTTGAGACCATGACTGAGTTACACCCAAAAAATCATAAATAAATAAAATGTGTTTGTTTTTGTGGTCGGCGGCCCCCTCGCGGTCGGAGGCTTTAAACGACCACTTGCATTGCTTATGCCTAGAATCGGTCCTGAGTATAACTTAGAAATGCCTCTGGAGCTCAGATTCCTGAAGAAGAATGACCAAAGCTCCCTCTGGCGGCCTCATGGGTGGAATGCTATTAATATTTTTCAACATTCAATTTTTTTAAATGCCGAATATCTGGTGTTTCTATGTCAAACAATTTTGTTATATTTCAGTCTTCTGTGATGTATGTAAAGTGTAATATTGGGATTCAAACTCAAAATGGAATAGATTTCAACTCTATATCTGACAACAGGTGTCTTCTTTTTTTAAGTCCATAACCATATGGAAGGGGTATGGAAGTCGGCCATAACAACAGCCATCTTTAAATCGGGCAACCCTGCTGACGTGAGTAACTACAGGCCCATTACTATACTACCTGTGGTGTCAAAGGTTGTTGAAAAGTGTGTAGCAGAACAACTGATTGCACACCTCAACAACAGCCCCTTCACATTACACTCCATGCAGTTTGGCTTCAGAGCTAAACACTCCACAGAAACGGCCAACTGCTTTCTTCTGGAAAATGTGAAGTCCAAGATGGACAAAGGGGGCGTTGYTGGGGCTGTGTTTCTGGACCTAAGGAAGGCTTTTGATACTGTTAACCATGAGATTCTCATYYCAAAATTGYCCAAGTTCAACTTTTCCCCCGATGCCTTGAGATGGATGAAATCATACCTTGAAGGCAGAACTCAGTGTGTCAGAGTGAGCAATGAGCTGTCGCCCACTCTTAGCTATGATGTKGACGTGCCCCAAGGGTCAATACTGGGGCCCCTCCTGTTCAGCCTGTACATTAAKGATCTGCCTTCTGKCTGTACTGGGTCTGAAGTTCAAATGTATGCAGATGATACAGTGATATATGTGCATGCAAAGAGCAAACAACAAGCTGCACAAGAACTCACTACTGTAATGGTCCAGGTTACAAAGTGGCTCAGTGACTCGTGTTTGCATCTCARTGTGAAAAAAACTGTTTGCATGTTCTTCACAAAGAGGGCAACAGATGCTACTGAGCCAGATGTCTATGTGTCAGGGGAGAAGCTCCAGGTGGTATCTGATTTTAAGTACCTTGGMATCAKACTTGATTCCAACCTCTCTTTTAAAAAGCATGTGAAAAAGGCAATTCAGATAACCAAATTCAACCGAGCTAATTTCCGATTTATACGAAATTGTTTGACTACAGAGGTAGCAAAACTGTACTTCAAATCTATGATACTCCCCCACTTAACATACTGCTTGACTAGTTGGGCCCAAGCTTGCTGTACAACATTAAAACCTATTCAGTCYGTCTACAAACAGGCTCTCAAAGTGCTTGATAGGAAGCCCAATAGCCATCATCACTGTTACATCCTCAGAAAGCATGAGCTCCTGAGTTGGGGAAATCTTGTGCAATACACCGACGCATGCCTTGTATTCAAGATCCTAAATGGCCTGGCTCCCCCTCCACTCAGTATTTTTGTTAAACAGAAAACCCAAACATATGGCAGCAGATCCACAAGGTCTGTCATGAGAGGTGACTGTATAGCACCTTTAGTAAATCCGCTTTCTCTGTGAGAGCTTCCCATGTCTGGAGTACACTGCCATCAGACACACATAACTGCACCACATATCACACTTTTACAAAATGCATGAAGACATGGCTAAAGGTCAATCAGATTTGTGAACATAATCCCTAGCTGTGTATTGCCGCTTTCCATGTTGTCTGTTGTCTGTAGCTTGTGAGGTGTGGAAACACTTTGTTGCTTTTAGGAATTTTGTCTTACTGCTTTTTGTTCTATGTTGCTCTGTCTGTATGCTATGTCTTGCTTGTCCTATGTTGCTCTGTCTGTATGCTATGTCTTGCTTGTCCTATGTTGCTCTGTCTGTATGCTATGTCTTGCTTGTCCTATGTTGCTCTGCGTGTGCTCACTGCTCAATGATTGTCTATATTGTAATTGTTTTTAATAACCTGCCCAGGGACTGCGGTTGAAAATTAGCCGGCTGGCTAAAACCGTCACTTTTACTGAAACGTTGATTAATGTGCACTGTCCCTGTAAAAATAAACTAAACTCAAAGTCAAATATGTGTGAGGTGTATACCTTTGTTTCAAAGTAGATTTGTTTAAGACTACCAAGAAACAGTCTGCTTGACACATTTTTATTTATTTATTTAACCTTTATTTAACATAAATACATTTTACTCCATTGTTTGTAAACAATGTAACTGTAACACACTGCATATCCACAAAAGAAAGGCCGAGATTGTTGACAAGCGAATTGCTCTGTCGATAATTTAGTTTTTTAAAGGCAATTTACTACTTTCCATAGCAGTCATTAAGTTAAAGTTAATTTGGAACTTGTGTGAACTATTTCCTTTGACCTTTTAAACTCTTAAGAGGAATTTCACTATAAACATTGTTCTATTGGAATCTTCATATTATGATCATTCCATAAATCGATACAGTGCCGTGAAAACGTACTTGCCCCCTTTGTAATTTTCTCTAATTTTGCATATTTTTGATACTGAATGTTATCACATCTTTAACCACAAACCTAATATTAGATAAAGGGAACCTGAGTGAACAAATCACACACCAGTTACATACTTATTTCATTAACAATGTTATGCAACACCCAATGTCCCTGTGTGAAAAAGTAATTACCCCCTTACACTCAATAACTGGTTGTGCCACCTTTAGCTGCAATGACTCCAACCAAGCACTTCCTGTAGTTGTTGATCAGTCTCTCACATCGCTGTGGAAGAATTTTGGCCCACTCTTCCTTGCAGAACTGCTTTAACTCAGTGACAGGTCTGGACTTTGACAAGAAGATTCCAAAACTTCAAATCTGTTGATTTTTAGCCATTTTCATGTAGACTTGATTGTGTGTTTTGGCTCATGTCTCCCTAGAACATTATTCCAAGAGTCTTGATGATCATCCAGGTGCTTTTTGGCAAAGTTTTTGGATGACATGGGTCCCATTATGTCTGGCGGAAACCAAACACTACATTCCACAGTAAGAACGTCAGGCCATCCGTTTGTGAGCTGAAGCTGAAGCACAGCTGGGTTATGCAGCAAGACAATGATCCAAACACACAATCAAGTCTACATGAAAATGGTTAAAAAGCAACAAATTTGAAGTTTTGCAAGGGCCTAGTCAAAGTCTATACCTAATCCCAATTGAGATGCTGTGGCAAGACTTGAAACAAGCAGTTCAAACCCACACAAGTCACTGAATGAAAGCAGTTCTGTATGCAAGAGTGGGCCAAAATTCCTCCACAGCGATGTTAGAGACTGATCATTAACTACAGGAAGCATTTGGTTGCAGTCATTGCAGCTAAAGCACAACCAGTTATTGAGTGTAAGGGGCAATTACTTTTTCACACAGGCAAATTAGGAGTTGCATAACTTTGTGAATTAAATAAATACGTATATATTTTTTTTGTTATTTGTAACAAGTTCCCTTTGTCTAATATTAGGTTTTGGTTGAAGAACTGATTACATTCAGTATCAAAAATATGCAAAAATAGAGAAAAATTAGAAAGGGGGAAAATACTTTTCCCAGGCACAGTAAGTATACACGTTAGTTATGTTTTCTATGTTGTTATATGCTTGAGTATATTTCAGAGAGAACTGATATGTTATAAGACTTAGTGTTACAACTGCTATGCTTTTTTCCCATCGCTCTATTAAATCTAAATGAACTCTTTATTGGGTGAGTCTTCTGTATAAAGCAGTTATACAGTTGAAGTCAGAAGTTTACATACACCTTACAAACGCCAAATACACTCAGCTTTTCACAATTCCTGACATTTATTCCTAGTAAAGATTCTCTGTCTTAGGTCAGGATCACCACTTTATTTTAAGAACGTGAAATGTCAGAATAATAGTAGAGAGAATGATTTATTTCAGCTTTTATTTCTTTCATCACATTCCCAGTGGGTCAGAAGTGTACATACACTCAATTAGTATTTGGTAGCATTGCCTTTAAATTGTTTAACTTGGGTCAAACATTTCGGGTAGCCTTCCACAAGTTTCCACAATAAATTGGGTGAATTTTGGCCCACTCCTCCTGACAGAGCTGGTATAACTGAGTCAGGTTTGTAGGCCTCCTTGCTCACACACGCTTTTTCAGTTCTGCCCACAAACTTTCTCTAGGATTGAGGTCAGGGCTTTGTGATGGCCACTCCAATACCTTGACTTTGTTGTCCTTAAGCCCCTTTGCCACAACTTTGGAAGTATGCTTGTGGTCATTGTCCATTTGGAAGACCCATTACGAAATATATATGTATATTTTACCTTTATTTAACTAGACAAGTCAGTTAAGAACAAATTCTCATTTTTAATGATGGCCTAGGAACAGTGGGTTAACTGCCTTGTTCAGGGGCAGAATGACAGATTTTTACCTTGTCAGCTCAGGGATTCGATCTTGCAATCTTTTCAGTTACTATTCCAACGCTCTAACCACTAGGCTACTTGCCACCCAATTTGCAACCAAGCTTTAACTTCCTGACTGATGTCTTGAGATGTTGCTTCAATATATCCAAACCATAGTCTGGCTTTTTATGGCGGCTTTGGAGCAGTGGCTTCTTCCTTGCTGAGTGGGCTTTCAGGTTATGTTGATATAGGACTCGTTTTACTGTGGATATAGATACTTTTGTACCTGTTTCCTCCAGCGTCTTCACAAGGTCCTTTGCTGTTGTTCTGGGATTGATTTGCACTTTTCGCACCAAAGTACGTTCATCTCTAGGAGACAGAACGCGTCTCCTTCCTGAGCGGTATGACTGCTGCGTGGTCCCATGGTGTTTATGCTTGCTTGGTACCTTCAGGATTTTTGGAAATTGCTCCCAAGGATGAACCAGACTTGTGGTCTACAATATTTTTTCTGAGGTCTTTGGCTGATTTCTTTTGATTTTCCCATGATGTCAAGCAAAGAGGCACTGAGTTTGAAGGTAGGCTTGAAATACATCCACAGTGCACCTCCAATTGACTCAAATTATGTCAATTAGCCTATCAGAAGCTTCTAAAACCATAACATCATTTTCTGGAATTTTCCAAGCTGTTTAAAGGCACAGTCAACTTAGTGTATTTAACTTTCTGACCCACTGGAATTGTGATACAGTGAATTCTAAGTGAAATAATCTGTCTCTAAACAATTGTTGGAAAAATTACTTGTGTCATGCACAAAGTAGATGTCCTAACCAACTTGCCAAAACTATAGTTTGTTAACAAGAAATTTGTGGAGTGGTTGAAAAATGAGTTTTAATGACTCCAACCTAAGTGTATGTAAACTTCCAACTTCAACTGTATATTGCTGCTACTGTATGCTATTGAACACATACTGTTATGTTCTAATGAGACAAAATCCTTTTGGCTACTGGTACATGGTAACACGCTAACAAAATGATGACTTTGACCAAATCCTGGGGTTAGAAGTGAGCCAGGTTGAGTTCAGTTTGCTTCAACAGTTGCTACGTTATGTGACTGTACTGAACCAGATGTTTCCTCAAAACGGTGCGCACCGTTTTTCAACAGCCTTTGAGGCACGTTTGTTCCTATTTGGTGGGTGTTGCCTGATAAATATCGGTGTGACCATTTATAGTCGCAAAACTCGTGCAGCACAAACGATATATACGATAATCGCCCTCTGGGCCACCGTAATCACAACTTTTTTAACTGGTCATTTAGTACAGTACCATTTTTGTCGTACTTAACACACGCCTGGGTTGAACATAAAGCTGGGGTTATGTTTAGTTTTAATGTTAGTGTTGAGGCTACAGTTACGGTTGAGCCAAATTGAGTTATTATGAGTACGTTAAATGTTTATTATGAGTTGGATAAACTGATTGATTGGTTGAATTATTTTCAGTTGGGTAAACTTGTTATTTTGAGAGATGGATAAATGTATTATTCTTGTATTATTCTGACTTAACTCAATATCTCTACTCAACAACAATATTTCAAATTGAGGTTGGTAAACGTATTGGGCTATAGTTGAGCAGGGATGTGGACATGAAGCTAGGGTTAGTTAGGGTTGAGGGTTAGGGTTTGGGTTGAGCAGGGATGTGGACATGAAGCTAGGGTTAGTTAGGGTTGAGGGTTAGGGTTGAGCAGTGATGTGGAAGAGAAGGTTGGGTTAGATTTAGGGTTGAGGCTAGGGTTAGGGTTCGGGTTGAGCAGAGACTTGGACATGAAGCTAGGTTTAGGGTTGAATCTATGGTTATGGGTAAGATTGGAGTTGAGACAGGGTGTAGACTTTAATCTACTGTCAAGGTATATTTATAATAAATATAATAAGTTGGACTACCCAAGTGTGTGGTTATATTTTGAGTGTTTTACTGTATATTAATTGCATACAGTATAACTTATGTAATGATTCAAAATCACATTTTAAGACAGCCTTGTATGACTTTTCAACAAAACCCCTTAAACCCAGTTTACTTGTTTACAAAGCTCAAATTGGCCTTGGTAGCAGCAAAGCTGTGTTTGTCGACTTCTCCAACAGAATAACAACGTGTGAACCACACAGCTGTGTTGCAGTCATGTTGAGGTCAAGATACAGTCTGAACTGCATAGAATACTGGTCATCTCAAACCGGCAGTTGTAGTGCACTGTACATGTATCACTGTCTCCTGTAAGAAATTCAATCAAATCTAGATGTCAATAACCTGCACTTAAAAGTACTGAGACTAATGACAACAGATATTTAGCTTTCTGCTACCTTCACGGTCAACTTCATACCACACCATGATGGAAAATGCTTCGTCATAATGCTGACCTTGGCAGTGCACCTTTTGCCTCTGATTGG
>NW_019957689.1:192175-218957 GCF_002910315.2 Salvelinus sp. IW2-2015 | reverse complement strand
ACCTTCTCCATTCCTGTCATTATTGAAAGAGATTGTGATATCTCACATCTCAAAATAGGGCTACTTAATGTTAGATCCCTCACTTCCAAGGCAGTTATAGTCAATAAACTAATCACTGATCATAATCTTGTTGTGATTGGCCTGACTGAAACATGGCTTAAGCCTGATGAATTTACTGTGTTAAATGAGGCCTCTCCTCCTGGTTACACTAGTGACCATATCCCCCGCKCTTCCCGCAAAGGCGGAGGTGTTGCTAACATTTACGATAGCAAATTTCAATTTACAAAAAACAAAATGACTGCGTTTTTGTCTTTTGAGCTTCTAGTCATGATATCTATGCTGCCTACTCAATCACTTTTGATATCTACTGTTTACAGGCCTCCTGGGCCATATACAGCGTTCCTCACTGAGTTCCCTGAATTCCTATCGGACCTTAGTAGTCATGGCAGATAATATTCACATTTTTGGTGACTTTAATATTCACATGGAAAAGTCCAAAGACCAACTCCAAAAGGCTTAACCACCTAACCGAGGAACTACATTTAACCTTGCGTAATACCCTAGATGCAGTCGCACCCCTAAAAACGAAAAACATTTGTCATRAGAAACTAGCTCCAAGGTATACAGAAATACCCAACTCCTGAAGCAAGCTTCCAGAAAWTTGGAACGGAAATGGCGCTATACCAAACTGGAAGTCTTCCGACAAGCTTGGAAAGAGTACCGTGCAGTATCGAAGAGCCCTCACTGCTGCTCGATCATCCTATTTTTCTAAATGAATTGAGGAGAATAAGAACAATCCTAAATGTATTTCTGATACTGTCGCAAAGCTAACTAAAAAGCAGCATTCCCCAAGARAGGATGGCTTTCACTTCAGCAGTGATAAATTCCTGAACTTCTTTGACRAAAAGATCATGATCATTAGAAAGCAAATTACGGACTCCTCTTTAAATCTGYGTATTTCTCCAAAGCTCAGTTGTCCTGAGTCTGCACAACACTGCCAGGACCTAAGATCAGGAGAGACACTCAAGTTTTTTAATACTAGATATCTCTTGACACATTGATGAAAATAGTCTTGGATTCTTAACCTTCAAGCTGCATACTGGACCCTGTTCCAACTAAACTACTGAAAGAGCTGCTTCCTGTGCTTAGCCCTTCTATGTTGAACATAATAAACGACTCCCTATCCACCGGATGTGTACCAAACTCACTAAAAGTGACAGCAATAAAGCCTCTCTTGAAAAAGTCAAACCTTGACCCAGAAAATAAATAAAAAACACTGCTACTCAGGCCCAGAAGCTAGGATATTCATATTATTAGTAGATTTGGATAGAAAACAATCTGACGTTTCTAAAACTGTTTGAATGATGTCTGTGGGTATAACATAACTTATTTGGCAGGTGAAACCCCGAGTACAAACCATMCAGRAAAASAWWWTWTGAGGTCACTCTCTTTTCAATGGGTTTCCAATGGGAATCTAGAATTCTAAGGCAGTTGCTTGCAGTTCCTATCGCTTCCACTGGATGTCAACAGTCTTTAGAAATTGGTTGATGTTTTTCCTTTGTGTAATGAAGAAGTTGGGCTGTCCAGAACGAGGGTCGAGTGAAGTGTACTGTTTGATAGAGGCGTGTGACCTGAAAAGCATGCTCCACTTTGTTTTCCTCCGGTATTGAACGCAGTTTACCCTGTCTTAAATTGCATCGATTATTTACGTAAAGAAATACCTAAAGTTCTATAAGGAAAGTTGTTTGAAATGTTTGGACAAAGATTACAGGTAAATTATGAGATATTTTGTAGTCATGTTGCGCGAGATGAAACCGGTGTTTTTCTGGATCAAACGCGCCAAATAAATGGACATTTTGGATATATAAAGACGGAATTAATTGAACAAAAGGACCATTTGTGATGTTTATGGGACATATTGGAGTGCCAACAGAAGAAGCTCGTCAAAGGTAAGGCATGAATCATATCTTTAYTTCTGAGTTTCGCGTCGCGGCTGGCGGGTTGAATTATGATTGTCGGTCTTTGTTTGATGGGGTGCTGTCCTCAGATAATAGCATGGTTTGCTTTCGCCGTAAAGCCTTTTTGAAATCTGACACGTTGGCTGGATTAACAACAAGTGTAGGTTTAATTTGGTGTATTGCATGTGTGATTCCATGAAAGTTTAATATTTATAGTAATTTAATTTGAATTTGGCGCTCTGCCATTTCACCGGATGTTGTCAAATCGATCCAGTTAACGGGATTTGATCCATAAGAAGTTATATAATGGCGTCCAAGGCTCTGCATCTGTCCTCATGCTCCTAGACCTTAGTGCTGCTTTTGATACCATCGATCACCACATCCTTTTGGAGAGATTGGAAACCCAAATTGGTCTACACGGACAAGTTCTGGCCTGCTTTAGATCTTATCTGTCGGGAAAGATATCAGTTTGTCTCTGTCTCTGTCTTCTGACAAATTAATTGTAAATTTCGGTGTTCCTCAAGGTTCTGTTTTAGGACCACTATTGYTTTCACTATATATTTTACCTCTTTGTGATGTCATTCGGAAACGTAATGTTAACTTTCACCGCTATGCGGACGATACACACTTTATATTTCGATTAAACATGGTGAAGCCCCAAAATTGCCCTCMCTGGAAGCCTGTGTTTCAGACATGAGGAAGTGGGTGGTGGAACATTTTTTACTTTTAAACTCGGACAAAACAGAGATGCTAGTTCTAGGTCCCAMGAAACAAAGAGATCTTCTGTTGGATCTGACAATTAATCTTGATGGTTGTACAGTAATCTCAAATAAAACTGTGAAGGACCTCGGCGTTACTCTGGACYCTGATCTCTCTTTGACGAACATATCAAGAATATTTCAAGGACAGATTTTTTTCCATCTACGTAACATTGCAAAAATCTGAACATTTCTGTCCATAAATTATGCAGAAAAATGTATCCATGCTTTTCTCACTTCTACATCAGACTACTGCAATGCTCTACTTTCCGGCTAACCAGATAAAGCACAAAATAAACTTCAGTTAGTGCTAAACACGGCTGCTAGAATCTTGACTAGAACCAAACAATTTGATCATACTACTCCAGTGTAGCCTCTGGCTTCCTGTTCAGGCTAGRGCTTACTTACTTAACGCAATATCTCCACTCAATAAGAGTATTTCGAATTGAGATTGGTAACCATATTACGGTTAGCGTTGAGGTTAGGGTTGAGCTGGGATGTGGACATGAAGTTAGGGTTAAGGGTTAGGGTTGAGTCGTAATGTGGACATGAATCTAGGGTTAGGTTTGAGGTAAGGGTTTGGGTTGAGCAGGGATGTGGACAAGAGCTAGGGTTAGGGTTGAGGGTTAGGGTTTGGGTTGAGCAGGGATGTTGACATGAAGCTAGTGTTAGGGTTAGGATTGATTAGGGATTTGGAAGAGAAGCTAGGGTTAGGGTTGTGGCAAGGGTTCGGGTTGAGTTGGGATGTGAAATGAAGCTAGGGTTAGGGTTGAGAGTTATGGGTAAGGTTAGGGTTAAGCCGGGGTGTTGACTTTAATCTACTGTCAAAGTACAACTGTTTATTTGAATCTTGTGTATATATTACACTACCTAAGTGTGTGCTTACTTTGATTGTTTTACTGCATATTAACTGCATACAGTTTAATGGTTTTTGGAGGAACTTATGATTATACAACTTATGTAATGAACTCATGGCCATATAAGGTATACAGAGCCTATTTTTACGACAGCCTTGAATRACTTTCCAACAAAACCCCTTAAACCCAGTTTACTTGTTTACAAAGCTAAAATTGGCCTGTGAGCAGCAAAGCTCTGTTTGTCAACTTCTGCAAGAGAATACCAGCGTGTGAAACATACAGCTGTGTTGCAGCCATGTTGAGGTCAACATACAGTCTGAACATGCAGAGAATAGTGGTCATCTCAAACTGGCAGTTGTAGTGTATTGTACATGTATCACTGTGTCCTGTAAGAAATTCAATCAAACCAGATGGTAAGAACCTGCACTTAAAAAGTACTGGGACTAATGACAACAGATATTTAGCTTTCTGCTACCTTCACGGTCAACTTCATACCACACCATGATGGAAACTGCTTCGTCATAATGCTGACCTTGGCAGTGCACCTTTTGCCTCTGATTGGCTTTCTCTTGACCAATCAAACAGTTCCATTAAATGGGGTGGCACACCCGATTCTGCATATATACCAGGGGTGCAGATTAACCCCTTTCATCGACAGGATCATACAGCAACCATGATTTCTCTGGTCTTCGTTCTGSTCATTGGAGCCGCTTGTGAGTATAGTAATGATCATAGAAAAAAGAACAGGACTGTGTAATGACACTAACATCACAAAKGTGTTTCTTTGATGTTATTWAGAAATATGTTGTTGTTGTTTTATCATAGTGCTATGCTTTTCCATCTCAAAAGCTGAGGTAATATAGCTAAGAATGTGCCTGCTCTCTGTTTACAGTCGCCACGGAGGACGACAAGATTGTCGGAGGGTATGAGTGCAAGGCCAACTCCCAGCCCCACCAGGTGTCTCTGAACTCTGGGTACCACTTCTGTGGTGGCTCCCTGGTCAATGAGAACTGGGTTGTGTCTGCTGCTCACTGCTACAAGTCGTAAGTACACTCCCAAGTGAACTACTAGCAACATATTGAGTCAATAACACCTTGCAACAATTTGATAAGCTTAACTTTTGCCAAACTAAAGGACACAAGTGAACTCCACATTCACATGAACTCTCTCTCTTTCAGCCGTGTGGAGGTGCGTCTGGGCGAGCACAACATCAAGGTGACTGAGGGTAGCGAGCAGTTCATCTCTTCATCCCGCGTGATCCGTCACCCCAACTACAGCTCCTACAACATCGACAATGACATCATGCTGATCAAGCTGAGCAAGCCCGCCACCCTCAACACCWACGTGCAGCCTGTTGCTCTGCCCAGCAGCTGTGCCCCCGCTGGCACCATGTGTACCGTCTCTGGATGGGGCAACACCATGAGCTCCAGTGAGTGCAGAACCTGGGTCAAAGGTTACATGTGCCAGTTGGTCATCTTCATGGTGACTGAGTGTGTTTAAAGGCATTGAAAATATACTATTAGAAACGCAATGCCATTATATATAACCATAACTCTCCTCCTTCTCCCTCTCTCCATTCTTCCATTTCTCTCTGTCTGCTTTTCCTTACAGCYGCYGAYRGCAACAAGCTGCAGTGTCTGAACATCCCCATCCTGTCCTACAGCGACTGTAACAACTCCTACCCTGGCCAGATCACCAACGCCATGTTCTGCGCTGGATACCTGGAGGGAGGCAAGGACTCTTGCCAGGTACTTACCACACTGATCTCAATTTAGTGGTACCACAATGATGACTTTAAATGTACTTTTTCAATTGATTAGAAATTGATAATGAAATAACCAATTCAAATCACGTGTCTCCCTTCTTTCTCTCTCTCTCTCTCTCCCTTCCTCTATCTCTCTCTCGATTTCTTAATCTTTCTCTCTTTCTTTCTCTATCTCTCTCTCTCAGGGTGACTCCGGTGGCCCCGTGGTGTGCAATGGTGAGCTTCAGGGTGTTGTGTCCTGGGGTTACGGATGTGCTGAGCCCGGTAACCCCGGTGTCTACGCCAAGGTAAGACAGAAAACTGGTATTTCTGTTGTGTTTGAGGAAAACATCAAAATACATACATCACTGTGATATCCCTTGGTTTCCTGAAGGAAAAAGACATTGTCTATAAAACATTGATTGATGGTTCTTATGTTGCCTCCCATTGAGTGTGTCCAATAATGTCTTCTTCTCTTCCTCCAGGTGTGCATCTTCAATAACTGGCTGACCAGCACCATGGCCACCTACTAAGTCTGATCCTAGCTTCGGTCCTCCAGCATGGTCCCAGAACTCTACAACATCCTGTGCAGTTCAACATCTACCTTTTATACTGGAGATTAAATACTAATGACAAATAAAGCATTTAACATAATTTGAGTTACTGTGTCTATTCCCAAGGTATAAAACTATAAAAATTAATATACTGTAGAAGGTACTTCTTACATGCATGCAGCATAGAACACATGTTCATGAATGTAGTAGTGCAATAGTATGTTCTGTATGTCATCAAAGTAGTGTTGATTGCAAGTGGAATGTCTCAATTTGTGTTGGTTTATAAATGCTGTAACTATAACAGCTTAAGCACTTCTAATGTACATGTACCGTAGGTGTTTTTAAGGCTTCAATAAACTATAAGGGATAAGTCCGAATACACAATGTATGGTGATGATGTCAAGAAAGTATTGATCTTCAGTTGACCAATTAGAGCATGTTAAAAGAGGGTCCTACCAGTCCCATTTATTATTGGCAATCAAGTATTCTAAGTGGGAACATATCAAACAAAACTTGGGTTGCTGATTCTCTGGCTCCACAGAATACAGATTCTGACTGCACAGACTACTCTCTCTACAAATCATTAGGATTATTTTAATTCTTAATTTTGGTGAACTATCCCTTTAACCTTGTAAACTGTTAGGAGGAATTATTTCTCACTATAAACATTTTTCTACTGGAAACGTCATAGACATGTTCATAGTTTCCATGAATCCATGTGGCAACATTAATTATTGGTTTTATGGGACTATGCCTGTGTAAATGTCAGAGAGAAGTGATCACTTGATGCATAAAAACGGTTACAACTTTGTATTTTCTCCAATGCTCCAATAAATCAAAATGAACTATATTCAGTGAAGAGTGTCTTTTGTATACACATTTTATATTGCTGCTACAGTATGCTATTAACACATACTGTTGTGTATGTGTTCAATAGTGTAAGGCGCCTTTAAGGGGGTTCGAAGGCTGGAACGTCAACTATAATGAAAGTTAAGATCAGACAGAGGCAGCGTACAGGAGCGAAATAAAACGTGACTTTAATCTCTATAAGCAACCACCATCTCAATCAGTTCACGTGACAGATAGGAATTTATAGACACAGGTCAGGCATTACCAATCAATGATAATCAATTGGTAATCACACTTACAATAGCATACTTGTAACCCATTTCACCAACAACTTAAAAACCCACTCATGTAGTAAAAACTCTAAGGGCTCTATTCAATCAGATCCGCTTTAGCAGACATCGGCATAGTGGTTGGTTGTTTTGGCGTTGTTGGAGGTGCAACTGCATTAAAGCTGTCAAATCCACAAGTGGCTCCCGGCCTAGTGGTTAGGATTTGGCTCTCTCACCGCCGCGTCCTGGGTCCGCTTCCTGGTCAGGGAACTGCTTTTTGGGGATCCCGAGTGGCGCAGCAGTCTAAAGCACTGCATCTCAGTGCTTGATGTGTCACTACAGACACTCTGGTTTGAATCCAGGCTGTATCACAACCGGCCATGATTGGGAATCCCATAGGGCGGCGCACAATTGGCCCACATTTGGCCAGTGTAGGCTTTCATTGTAAATAAGAATTTGTTCTTATCTGACTTGCCTAGTTAAACCTGCATTTTTTAGACTACAGTAATTCCTTTTTCTTTAATTCTGTTACCGATTTGGTTTTAATCACCTAATAATTCTTAAAAATGTACCCGCTCACAACAGTATCGCTAATGTAATGACTTGAAAGAATAAGTGAATTCATAAAAAATATTATAGTAGAACGTGTTTAGAATTTCGACTCTTTGAGCTCAAAAAGTGCCATTGGTAACATGAGTTATCGTTAGATGACTGCTAATGAACTTAGCACTTGGCGACACCTTCTGAGTTCTTACACATTAATGATGTCGATGTACCTTGCTGCTGTAAAGGAATTTTGAAAAGCCACTTTCAAAAGGCCCCAAACTGCACACTATTACACAGTACAAAAGGTAATACTTTACATTACATTGCCCTTATTACTGTGTAATTACTCATGTAATTACACTGTATTAAGTATGAATAATTATTCATTATAAATGACTAATAATGATTAAGTATTGAAATTGTTACAAGGAGTTACAATGCACTTACAGCAGTGAGCCTAACCCCAACTTTAGCTCTAACCCTAACCCTAACCCTAAATACAATGCAAAGTACGTACAATGCAACAATGGTTAGAAATTATAATACGTGTTACACTGTAATTACAGGAATAATTACACAGTAAGAAGGGCACTGTAATGTAAAGTGTAACCAACATGCAAAACATACTGCATGTGATTTGCATATGAGTTCACATATAAAACATACTACATGTGATTTGCATATGAGTTCACATATAAAACATACTGCATGTGATTTGCATATGAGTTCACATATAAACATACTGCATGAGATTTGCATATGAGTTCACATATAAAACATAGTACATTTGATTTGCATATGAGTTCACATATAAAATATGCTACTTTTGTTTTGCATATGAGTTCACATATAAAACATACTGCATGTGTTTCACACATGTGTTCACATGCCATAACCTTCGGTCACATGCCATATGTTGACTTTCCACTTAAACAGGCTTCTGTCAATTTTAAGGCCTGGCCCGAAATCAGAAAAAACTTCCCTTTAGTGAATCCATTAGCTGCTCCTCCCTGTGGCACGCTCTGCATGCGCTCTGCTCATGGCGGCTCTGTGTCTGTGACTATCAAGCAACAGCTCCGCTTGGGCTGCTCTGCACAATGAAGAGACATGAGAGAACAGTTAGCTGTTAGCTACTTTCGGTCACACTACATTCTTATTTTCCGTGAATAAATCTCTCCTGTCTTATATTTGACGAAGTTGTTATGTTCTTAGTGATGTGTCACTACAGTTATGATCTTAGTGATGTGTCACTACAGTTATGATCTTAGTGAGATATGACAGTATTGCGCAGCACAGCGCGAGTAAATGACTCAGCTTCGAAATGTTAGTGATCAATTTATTGATAAACGAGCCCTGCCTGTACCCTAGCTTTGATGAAAAAACAACCCTATGTATAATGTCATGGCCTGTCCGGGTTGGAGTCAGGTAGCAGAGCTCTAGGTGTCATTCATCTGGCTAGTGTCGGACTTCTCACAGGCCTTATTTGACAGGATGGGGATGTCCTCACACTGGAGTTTAAACAGGTTGGACACTGACAGAGACAGCCACACTTTCAGGGCCCCCTTCAGACCCACAGTCTGAAGGGGGAAGTATACATACTTATACATACATACATACTTCCGGCGCCGACCGAGATGGCCTGCCTCGCTTCGCGTTCCTAGGAAAATATGCAGTATTTTGTTTTTTTATGTGTTATTCCTTACATTGGTACCCCAGGTAATCTTAGGTTTCATTACATACAGTCGGGAGGAACTACTGAATATAAGAGCAACGTCAACTCGCGTCAACTCACCATCATTACAACCAGGAATATGACTCTCCCGAAGCGGATCCAGTGTTTTGCCTTCCACCCAATACAATGGATCTGATCCCAGCCGGCGACCCTAAGCGACGCCGAAAAAGGGGCAAACGAAGCGGTCTCCTGGTCAGGCTTCGGAGACGGGCACATCGCGCTCCACTCCCTAGCATACTACTCGCCAATGTCCAGTCTCTTGACAATAAGGTTGATGAAATCCGAGCACGGGTAACATTCCAGAGAGACATCAGGGATTGTAACGTTCTCTACTTCACGGAAACATGGCTCACTCAAGAGACGCTAACGGAGTCGGTGCAGCCAGCTGGTTTCTTCACGCATCGCGCCACAGAAACAAACATCTTTTCTGGTAAGAAAGAAAGGGGCGGGGGTTGTATGCCTTCATGATTAACGAGACGTGGGTGTGATCATAACAACATACAGGAACTCAAGTCATTCTGTTCACCGATCTAGAATTCCTCACAATCAAATGTCGACCACATTATCTACCAAGGGAAATTCTTCTTCGATTATAATCACAGCCGTATATAATCCCCCCCCAAGCAGACACATCGATCGGCCCTGAACGAACTTTATCTGACTCTTTGTAAACTGGAAACCCACACACCCTGAGGCTTGCATTCATCGTAGCTGGGGATTTTAACAAGGCTAATCTGAAAACTAAAACTCCCTAAATTCTATCAGCATATCGATTGTGCTACCAGGGCTGCGTAAAACCTTGGATCATTGTTATACTAACTTCCGCAACGCATATAAGGCCCTCCCCCGCCCTCCTTTCGAAAAGCTGACCACGACTCCATTTTGTTGCTTCCAGACCTACAAACAGAAACTTAAAACAACAAGCTCCCTCGCTCAGGTCTGGTTCAACGCTGGTCCGACCAATCTGATTCCACGCTTCAGACTGCTTCGCTCACATGGATTGGGATATGTTCCGCATTGCGTAAACAACAATATTGACGAATACGCTGATTCGAGGAGCGAGTTCATTAGAAAGGGCATTGACGATGTCGTACCCACAGCAACGATTTAAAAACATTCCCCAACCAGAAGCCGTGGATTGATGGCAGCATTCGGTGAAACTGAAAGCGCGAACCACTGCTTTTTAACCAGGGCAAGGTGACCGGAAACATGACCGATACAAACAGTGTAGCTATTCTCTCCGCAAGGCAATCAACAAGCTAAAGTCCAGTATAGAGACAAAGTAGAGTCGCCAATTCAAACAGCTCAGACCACACAGAGGGTATGTGCAGGGTCTTTACAGTCAATCACGGATTACAAAAAAGAAAAACCAGCCCCGTTGCGGACCAGGATGCTTGCTCCCAGACAGGCTAAATAACTTTTTTGCTCGCTTTTGAGGACAATACAGTGCCACTGACACGGCCCGCTACCAAAACTGCGGGCTCTCTTTCAATGCAGCCGAGGTGAGTAAAACATTTAAATGTGTTAACCCTCGCATGGCTGAAGGCCCAGACGGCATTCCCAGCCGCGTCCTCAGAACATGCGCAGACCAGCTGGCTGGTGTGTTTAAGGACATATTCAATCAATCCTTATCCCAGTCTGCTGTTCCCACATGCTTCAAGAGGGCCACCATTGTTCCTGTTCCCAAGAAAGCTAAGAGTAACTGAGCTAAACGACTACCCCCCGTAGCACTCACTTCCGTCATCATGAAAGTGCTTTGAGAGACTAGTCAAGGACCATTATCACCTCCCCCTACCTGACACCCTAGACCCACTCCAATTTGCTTTACCGACCCATAGGTCCACAGACGGCGCAATCGCAACCACACTGCACACTGCCCTAACCCATCTGGACAAGAGGAATACTATGTGAGAATGCTGTTCATCGACTACAGCTCAGCAGTTAACTCCATAGTACCCTCCAAACTCGTCATCAAGCTTGAGACCCTGGTCTCGACCCCGCCTGTGGCAACTGGGTCCTGGACTTGCCTGACGGGCCGCCCCCAGTGGTGAGGGTAGGTAACAACATCTCCACCCCGCTGATCCTCAACACCGGGGCCCCACAAGGGTGCAGGAGAGCCCTCTCCTGTACTCCCTGTTCACCCACGACTGCGTGGCCATGCACGCCTCCAACTCAATCATCAAGTTTTGCGGACGACCACTACTGTGTTAGGCCTTGATTACCAACAACGACGAGACGGCCTACAGGGAGGAGGTGAGGGCCTCGGAGTGTGGTTGTCAGGAAAATAACCTCACACTCAACGTCAACAAAACAAAGGAGATGATTGTGGACTTCAGGAAACAGCAGGAGGGAGCACCCCCCTATCCACATCGACGGACAGTAGTGGAGAAGGTGGAAAGTTTTAAGTTCCTCGGTGTACACATCACGGACAAACTGAATTGGTCCACCCACACAGACAGCTTGTGAAGAAGGCGCAGCAGCGCCTCTTCAACCTCAGGAGGCTGAAGAAATTTGGCTTGTCACCAAAAGCACTCACAAACTTTCTACAGATGCACAATCGAGAGCATCCTGTCGGGCTGTATCACCGCCTGGTACGGGCAACTGCTAACATTTAGTGGTCGCTGCCAACATACTGACTCAACTCCAGCCACTTTAATAATGGGAATTGATGGAATTATGTAAAAATGTACCACTAGTCACTTTAAACAATGCCACTTAATATAATGTTTACATACCCTACATTACTCATCTCATATTATTATATGTATATACTGTACTCTATATCATCTACTGCATCTTGCCATCTTTATGTAATACATGTATCACTAGCCACTTTAAACTATGCCACTTTATGTTTACATACCCTACATTACTCATCTCATATGTATATACTGTACCTCATATACCATCTACTGGCATCTTGCCTATGCCGTTCTGTTTACCATTTACACTCATTCATATATCTTTATGTACATATTCTTTATCCCTTTACACTTGTGTGTATAAGGTAGTAGTTGTGGAATTGTTAGGTTGGATTACTTGTTGGTTATTACTGCATTGTCGGAACTAGAAGCACAAGCATTTCGCTACACTCGCATTAACATCTGCTAACCATGTGTATGTGACAAATAAAATTTGATTTGATTTGATTTGAGTACCATTTTACACCCAGTCTGCATTCCCACCAGAGTCGGTATCAATTTTCCCCTATTCAGACACCCCACACATGTCCCCGGCCTTGGGGCAGGCTGTGGGCAGGGCGATGGGCTTGACAAACTTGTTGAGAGTGACAGGGTGGGCCAGCTTCAACAGCATAATGTCGTGGTCCAGGGTCTGGTAGTCATAGCTCTGGTACCAGTAGATGGCGTCCACAGACAAATGATTTGTGAGTGAAAACAGGAGAGAAAACATGAAACAGAAAGAAAATATAATGCACTGACGAAGGAAGAGAGGCTTGAGGGAAAAGATAAGTGAATGTGACCTTAGTACTTACATAATCCAGCAGTGGGAGGCAACGATGATCCACTGGGCGTTGATGAGGGAGCCTCACACTCATAACCCCAACGATCCTATTATCCATAGGAGCTGCCACTGAGGGAATTAAGGATAGGGAGGGAGGGTGAGATGAGAAAGAGAGAAGGATGAAGAGAGGGAGTAGTGTTCAGAAAGCATGACAGGAGGAAGGTTATGCAGAGGTTAGAGTTAATGTTATATTATACAAGATGGGCAAATGGGGAGCACTAACCTTTCAGCATGACAATAATCTACAACACAAGGCCAAATCTACACTGGAGTTGTTTACCAATAAGACATTGAATGTTTCTGAGTGGCCAAGTTACAGTTTTGACTTAAATCTGCTTGAAAATCTATGGCAAGACTTGAAAATTGCTGTCTAGCCATGATCCCCAACATCTTGACAAAGCTTGAAGAATGTTGAAAATAACAATGGGCTAATATTGCACAGTCCAGGTGTGTAAAGCTCTTATAGACTTAACCAAGAAGATTCACAGCTGCTTCTAGATTGTTAACTCAGGGAGCTGAATGCTTATGCAACAACTATATTTTAGTTAAACAATTTCTGTGAATCTTTAAAAAACAAACATTTTCTTCCACTTTGACATTACAGAGAATTTTGGGTAGATTGTTGACCAAAAAAATTCAATCCATTTTAATCCCACTTTGTAACACAATAAAATGTTCCAAAGGGTATGAATACTTTTTCAAGGCACTGTAAATGCACTGTAATTTTATCTTTAAAACTGCTACGTTTTCTCTCTGTCTCATGGCAAAATGTGTAGAATTCCAGGAAATGTGCTTTAAAACGGCAACAAAAATCTGTTCTATAGCAAAATGTGTAGAATTTGCTTGAAAACTGGAAAACTTTCTCTGCTGATGCCAAGAGGTAGACCTACCTTTAAACTGTTCTTTCCCAGGGCCCAAAACTTGATTAGTCTGGCCATGCATTGCAGAAGTCATAGTAAAAGTCCTTGTATGCTATTTTTATTGCATTCTAAAGAAGTTGTGTTCTGATTATGAGGGGGTCCCTGGTGAATTTGCTAACACAAAAGGGGTTCCCGGCCCCAAATAGTTTGAAAACCGCTGTACTTGACTACTGTACTGTGGTCGGCAATGTTGACATCAGAAAAATTAGACGGTAATTTAATTGAATCAAAACTTCTATGAAGATCCTGACGCCATCAATGAAATGAAGAACTATGACAAGTTTACCCAATTAGAGAATGCAGCCAAGGTCAAGGAGGACCTGGATCTCCTAGAGAATGTGACCTTTAACATCGCTGTGACAGGGGAAAGTGGGTCAGGAAAGTCCACTTTTGTTAACGCCTTACTTGGACTGGATGGGGACGAGGGAGCAGCAGAAACCGGAGTGATGGAGACCACCATGAAGGCCATTAGATGCTCCCACCCCACAATGCCTAACGTGAAAATCTGGGACCTGCCTGGTATCGGCACCCCAAACTTTAAAGCAAAGAAGTACCTGAAGGAGGTCAAGTTTGAAACCTACAACTTCTTCATCATCATCGGCACAGTGAGGTTCAAAGAGAACAACATCATGCTGGCCAAAGAGATCCAGAAGATGAAGATGTTTTACTTCGTCCGGTCGAAGATCGACAACGACAGCCGAGCCGAGGCATGGAAGAAGAACTATAGGGAGGAAGATTTGCTCTCCAAGATCAGACATAATTGTGAGGTGAACCTGAAGACCGTAGGGAGCCCAAAAGTCTTTCTCATCTCCACCTTTGAGCTGGGGAAGTGCTTGACTCTCTCTCTCTCGAAAAACCTCCCAGAGCACAAGCGGTCCACCTTGATCCAGTCTCTGCCGGTTTGCTCCAAAGTCATGATTGAAAAGAAGAGGAAGGAGCTTTTCAAAACTCCTTGCGTTGCAGCTGCTGCCACCTCAACCACAGCAGCCGTACCCATCCCTGGCTTCTCACTGGTCTGTGAGGTTGGTATTATGCAGGCCTTCCTCTGCAGGGCCTTCATAGCCTTTGGACTAGATGAGACTCTCAGAACGTGTCCATAAGCCAGTGGATGAACCGAGCTCAGCGATGAAGTCTCGCTTCGCTGGGGGAGTCGATGAGAAGGTGGTGGCTGGAATGCTGAGAACAACAGCTATGGTGGCAGCCAAGACCATCGAGGTTGTGTTGACTAGCATACCTGCCATTGGTAGGTTTGGATCAGTGGGGATTGCCTTTGCCACTACATTACACCTTCTGGATAAGGGATTAAAAGAGATGGTGGAGGATGCTAAAGCAGTGCTCATGGTGGCAGGTGTAGAAGGATGTAAAATGATCAAACTGAAAACACCTTGTTCTTTATGGTGGATGCTATAATGGCTGCAGATACATATCCTACAGGTGAAATGTCAAATGTCTAATCACTTTTGTTACCATGACAACAAAGAGTCAGGAACCCAAGGTTTGAGTTTGTTAACTTAGGTATAGCGTTGTTATTAAAATTAGCATTATTATTAGCATTAGTATTTTGTTAGCTATAGCATTGTTGACATCCCTTTTTATTTTAGATATTTTGTAATTGTATCTACACTGTCACATGCACAGGGTTGCAGATGTCGTTGCAGTGTTCAGTGAAGTACTTAAGATCTGAGCTCCAACAGAGCAGGTGTGAATGAAACAATAAACACAATAAAATACAAATTATACTGAACAAAAATATAAACGCAACATGCAACAATTTCAATGATTTTACTGAGTTACAGTTCATATAAGGAAATCAGTCAATTGAAATAAATTCATTAGGCCCAAATCTATGGATTTCACGTGACTGGGCAGGTGCGTAGCCATGGGTGGGCCTAGGAGGGCTTTATTACAGACAGAAATACTCCTCAGTTTCATCAGCTGTCCGGGTGGTTGTTCTCAGATGATCCCGCAGGTAAAGAAGCCGGACGTGGAGGTCATGTGCCGGCGTGGTTACACGTTGTCGGGTGTGAGGCGGGTTGGATGTACCGCCAAATTCTCGAAAACGACATTGTAGAGAAATTAACATGAAATTATCTGGCAACAGCTCTGGTGGACATTCCTGCAGTCAGCATGCCAATTGCATGCTCCCTCAAAACTTGAAACTTGGAATTGTGGTGTGTGACAAAACTGTACATTTTATTGTCCCCAACACAATGTGCACCTGTGTAATGATCATGCTGTTTAATCAGCTTCTTGATATGCCACGCCTGTCAGGTGGATAGAATATCTTGGCAAAGGAGAAATGCTCACTAACAGGGATGTAAACAATAATACGCTTTTTGTGCATATGGAACATTTCTGGAATCGTTGGGAAAAATGGGACCAACACTTTACATGTTGCATTTAAATTTTTGTTCAGTATACATTTAGATGAGATGCATAGCACGCTGTGCAAGTGGATAAACCTTATGTAACCACATGGGCTATCTTCACCTCTTCTCTGTTCACAGTTTAAACATTAGAATGGGGAACTGAATATAGGCCTATAGTATGGGCATCTCTGTTTTCTCAGTGTTTTGTCAGTACAGAACCTATTATATTTCTATATACTTATTTTAAATTTATGCAGTTCTGTCCTTGAGCTATTCTTATCTATTATTGTTCTGTATTATGTCATGGTTTATGTTTTCTTTGCGCCCCAGGAAGAGTAGCTGCAGCTTTTGCAACAACTAATGGGATCCTAATAAAAGAACAATAACCACCAGTCCAGACTGAGGTAGAGATGGGTCCGTAACTCAGAACAGATTATTATAAACATTCTACAGTACAGATTTACAGCAGTTATTTGGCTGGGTATGACATTACCAATTGCACATCAAATCAATCAAATGTATTTATAAAGCCCTTTTTACATCAGCAGATGTCACAAAGTGCTGTACAGCAACCCAGCCTAAACCCCAAACAGAAAGCAATGCAGGTGTAGAAGCACGGTGGCTAGGAAAAACTCTAGAAAGGCCGGAACCTAGGAAGAAACCTATAGAGGATACCAGGCTCTGGGGGGTGGCCAGTCCTCTTCTGGCTGTACTGGGTGGATATTATAACAGAACATGGCCAAGATGTTCAAAAGTTCATAGATGACCAGCAGGGTCAGATAATAATAATCCCAGTGGTTGTAGAGGGTGCAAAAGGACAGCACCTCAGGAGTAAATGTCAGTTGGCTTTTCATAGCCGATCATTCAGAGTTAGAGACAGCAGGTGCGGTAGAGAGTGAGTCCAAAACAGCAGGTCCGGGACAAGGTAACACGTCCAGTGAACAGGTCAGGGTTCAATAGCAGCAGGCAGAACAGTTGAAATTGGAGCAGCAGCATGACCAGGTGGACTGGGGACAGCAAGGAGTCATCAGGCCAGGTAGTACTGAGGCATGGTCCTAGGGCTCCGGTCCTCCGAGAGAGAGAAAGAGAAAGTATTAGATGGAGCATACTTAAATTCACACAGGACACTGGATGAGACAGGAGAAATACTCCAGATATAACAGGCTGACCCTAGCTCCCCGACACAAACTATTGCAGCATAAATACTGGAGGCTGAGACAGGAGCGATCGGGAGACACTGTGGCTCTGGCCGACGATACCGCCGGACAGGGCCAACCAGGCAGGATAAAACCCCACCCACTTTGCCAAAGCACAGCCCCCACACCACTAGAGGGATATCTTCAACCACCAACCTACTACCCTGAGACAAGGCCGAGTATATCCCACAAAAATCACCCCCACGGCACGAACCTGAGGCGGGCGCCAACCCAGACAGGAAGATCACGTCAGTTACTCAACCCACTCAAGTGACGATTGGAAGAGCACCAGTAAGCCAGTGACTTATACTCGTAATAGGGTTAGAGGCAGAAAATCCCAATGGAGAGAGGGGAACTGGACAGGCAGAGACAGCAAGGGCGGTTCATCGCTCCAGTACCTTTCCATCCACCTTCACACCCCTGGGCCAGACTACACTCAATTATAGGGTCTACTGAAGAGATGAGTCTTCAATAAAGACTTAAAGGTCGAAACCGAGTCTGCGTCTCTCACGTGGAAAGGCAGACCATTCCATAAAAATGTAGCTCTATAGGAGAAAGCCCTGCCTCCAGCTGTTTGCTTAGAAATTCTAGGAACAGTAAGGAGGGCTGCGTCTTGTGACCGTAGCGTACGTGTAGGTATGTACGGCAGGACCAAATCGGAAAGATTGGTAGGCGCAAGCCCATGTAATGCTTTGTAGGTTAGCAGTAAAACCTTGAAAAAAGTCCTAGTCTTAACAGGAAGCCAGTGTAGAGAGGCTAGCACTGGAGTAATATGATCAAATTGTTTGGTTCTAGTCGAGATTCTAGCAGCCGTGTTTAGTACTAACTGAAGTTTTTTGTGTGCTTTATTCGGGTAGCCGGAAGGTAGAGCATTGCAGTAGTCTAATCTAGAAGTGACAAAAGCATGGATATATTTTTCTGCATAATTTATGGACAGAAATGTTCAGATTTTTGCAATGTTACGAAGATGAAAAAAAAATGAAAAAAAATAAAAAATCGTCCTT
The DNA here is from genome assembly GCF_002910315.2 of Salvelinus sp. IW2-2015. NCBI lineage: Eukaryota > Metazoa > Chordata > Actinopteri > Salmoniformes > Salmonidae > Salvelinus > Salvelinus sp. IW2-2015. The sequence goes on along the minus strand of NW_019957689.1, from coordinate 200,679 downwards.
GAAATATTCTTGATATGTTCATCAAAGAGAGATCAGGGTCGAGAGTACGTTGAGGTCCTTCACAGCTTTATTTGAGATGACTGTACAACCATCAAGATTAATTGTGAAATCCAACAGAAGATCTTTGTTTCTTGAGACCTAGAGCTAGCATCTCTGTCATAAAAAAATTTCCGCCATCCCCTTCCTTATGTCTGAAACACAGGGTTCCAGGCAATTTTGGGGCTTCACCATGTTTCACTGAAATGTACAGCTGTGTATCGTCCGCATAGCAGTGAAAGTCAACATTATGTTTCCAAATGACATCACCAAGAGGTAAAATAGAGTGAAAACAATAGTGGACCTAAAACGGAACCTTGAGGAACACCAACATGTACAGTTGATTTGTCAGAAGACAAACCACCCACAGAGACAAAATTATATCTTTCCGATAGATAAGATCTAAACCAGGCCAGAACTTCTCCGTGTAGAACAATTTGGGTTTCCAATCTCTCCAAAAGAATGTGGTGATCAATAGTATCAAAAGCAGCACTAAGGTCAAGGAGCACGAGGACAGATGCAGAGCCTTGGTCTGAGGCCAGTAAAAGGTAATTTACCACCTTCACAAGTGCAGTCTCAGTGCTATGATAGGGTCTAAAACCAGACTGAAGCGTATACATTGTCTTCAGGAAGGCAGTGAGTTCCTGCGCAACAGCTTTTTCATTTTTTTGAGAGAGGAATGGGAGATTCAACATAGTTTTTTTATAATTTCTGGGTCAAGGTTTGGCTTTTTCAAGAGAGGCTTTATTACGGACACTTTTAGTGAGTTTGGTACACATCCGGTGGACATGGAGCCGTTTATTATATTCAACATAGAAGGGCCAAGCACAGGAAGCAGCTCTTTCAGTAGTTTAGTTGGAATAGGGTCCAGCATGTAGCTTGAAGGTTTAGAGTCCACGACTATGTTCAATGTGTCAAGAGATATAGTATTAAAAAACTTGAGTGTCTCTCCTGCTCTTAGGTCCTGGCAGTGTTGTGCATACTCAGGACAACTGAGCTTTGGAGAAATACGCAGATTTAAAGAGGAGTCCGTAATTTGCTTTCTAATGATCATGATTTTTTCATCAAAGAAGTTCATGAATTTATCACTGCTGAAGTGAAAGCCATCCTCTCTTGGGGAATGCTGCTTTTTAGTTAGCTGTCCAAAATACATTTTGGATTGTTCTTATTCTCCTCAATTAAGTTGGAAAAATAGGATGATCGAGCAGCAGTGAGGGCTCTTCGATACTGCACGGTACTGTCTTTCCAAGCTAGTCGGAAGACTTCCAGTTTGGTGTAGCACCATTTCCATTCCAATTTTATGGAAGCTTGCTTCAGGGCAAGGGTATTTTCTGTATACCAGGGAGCTAGTTTCTTATGACAAATGTTTTTGTTTTTAGGGATGCGACTGCATCTAGGGTATTACGCAAGGTTAAATGTAGTTCCTCAGTTAGGTGGTTAACCGATTTTTGTACTCTGATGTTCTTGGGTAGGTGGAGGGAGTCTGGAAGGGCATCTAGGAATCTTTGGGTTGTGCAAGAATTTATAGCACGGCTTTTGATGATCATTGGTTGGGGTCTGAGCAGATTATTTGTTGCGGTTGCAAACGTAATAAAATGGTGGTCTGATAGTCCAGGATAATGAAGAAAAACATTAAGTTCCACAATATGTATTCCACGGGACAAAACTTGGTCCAGAGTATGACTTTGGCAGTGAGTAGGTCCAGAGACATGTTGGACAAAACCCATTGAGTCGATGATGGCTCCGAAAGCCTTTTGGAGTGGGTCTGTGAACTTTTCCATGTGTAAGTTTCACAGTAAATCTACCTCCTCATGTTTGAAATAACTTCAGTATCACATTCAATCTACCTCCTCGTGCTTGACGCCATGTGAGACAGGCTCGATCAGAGGCCTAACCCCTCTGTTTAAAGGTGGAAATAACTGATTCAACAATAGAACTGGGGATTACCCCCCAGTATCCCCAAGAAAATGTCAAGTGTATACAACAGTACATGGAAATTGATATACAGTGCCTTCAGAAAATATCCATACCCCTGGACTTATTCCACATTTTGTTGTGTTACAGCCTGAATTCCTAACGGATTAAATATACATTTTCTCACCTATCTACACAAAATACTTTACAAATGTTTACAAATGTATTGAAAATGAAATACAAAAATATCAAATTTACATAAGAATTCACACCCCTGAGTCAATACTTTGTAGAATCCCCTTTGGCAGCGATCACAGCTGTGAGTCTTTCTGGGTTAGTCTCTGAGAGCTTTCCACACCTGGATTGTGCTACATTTTCTTATTATTTTCTAAATTCTTCAAGCTCTGTCAAATTGGTTGTTGATATTTGCTAGACAACCATTTTCAGGTCTTGCCATAGATTGTCAAGTAGATTTAAGTCAAAACTGTAACTCTGCCACTCGGGAACATTCATTGTCTTCTTGGTAGGAAAGTCCAGTGTAGATTTGGCCATGTGTTTTAGGTTATTCTGCTGCTGAAAGGTGAATTAATCTCCCAGTCTGGTTGAAAGCAGAGTGAACCAGGTTTTCCTCAAGGATTTTGTCTGTGCTTAGCTCTATTCCATTTCATTTTTATCCTGAGAAACTCCCCAGTCCTTAATGATTACAAGCATACCCATAACATGATTCAGCCACTACTTTGCATGAACATATGGAGAGTGGTACTCAGTAATGTGTGGCATTGGATTTGCCCCAAACATAACACTTTGTTTTCAAGACAAAATGTTAATTGCTTTGGCATAATTTTTGCATTATTACTTTAGTGCCTTGTTGCAAACAGGATGCATGTTTTGAAATATATTTATTCTGTATATCCTTCTTTTCACTTTGTCAATTAGGTTAGTATTGTGGAATAACTGCAATGTTGTTGAACCATCCTCAGTTTTCTCCTATCACAGCCATAAAACTCTGTAACTGTTTTACAATCAATAATGGCCTCATGGTAACATCACTGAGCAGTTTCATTCCTCTCCGGCAACTGATGAGATGAGGTAGTCTGAGATGAGATGAGGTAGTCATTCAAAAATCATGTTAAACACTATTATTGCACACAGAGTGAGTCCACGCAACTTATTATGGGATTTGTTAAGCAAATTTGTACTATTGACCATTTTAAATTCAGGCTGTAACACAACAAAATGTGGAAAAAGTCAAGGGGTGTGAATGCTTTCTGAAGGCACTGTAGATAATGTGTTAAAAGGCATGTAATGATTAACTATTGAATCACCAAGACTTATTATAAATAAATGAAATACATACCTCCTCTCAGTCAGCTTACTGCCCATCACGTGTCATGCATTCAACAGACGACAGCAACACTCAGTCCAGTCTTCTAACTGCTTCATGAAACATAGTCCCATCATCTGACTCCACACTGAAATAAAAGTAACAGTTAGCTAATTGCCAATGTCAGGTGGTCTGTAGCTCTATTTGGCATATTCAATAACAAATATTCATGTTTTTTTGTAAGAGTTAGCTAGCTTATACAGAAGCTAACTAAAAGCAGCCTACCTGTTCCTGTTTACAAAAATGTGCTCAAATCCTGAAACAACCTTATCTAGCTAGCCTACAGTTTATTATATGATTATTGCTTCATAAACATATTTGAATTAAATAATACATTTTTATGAACCTTGCTCTTTGCCACTCCAACCTCGGCAACAATGCTGCAAAAATACTAATACTATCTAACCCCTGCCATCGAGAGTAAACGTGTCGGACGAGATAGCTAGCCATTTTTCTGAACATTCAGCAGCATCATTAATATTGATATAAATGTCAATGCAAAACAGCTAAAACAAATGAAAAGGCAGCTAGTTAGCTGTCATTTCAGAGTTAGATGTGACTGTGACACGGAACCCAAACCGGCTACGCGCGTGCGCTATCGTGCATACATTTATTTTGTCCCCCTACACCAAACGCGATCACGACACGCAGGTTAAAATATAAAAACCAACTCTGAACCAATGTCATTAATTTGGGGACAGGTCGAAAAACATTAAACATGTATGGCAATTTAGCTAGTTAGCTTGCACTTGCTAGCTAATTTGTCCTATTTAGCTAGCTTGCTGTTGCTAATTTGTCCTGGGATATAAACATTGAGTTGTTATTTTACCTGATATGCACAAGGTCTTCTACTCCAACAATTAATCCACACATAAAACGGCAAACCGAATCGTTTCTAGTCATCTCTCCTCCTTCCAGGCTTTTTCATCTTTGAACTTATATGGTGATTGGCATCTAAACTTTCCTAGTATTACCACGACCACCGGCAAAACAGCTTCAATCACCCACGTGGGTATAACCAACGAGGAGATGGGTACCTGCTTCTATAAACCAATGAGGAGATGGGAGAGGCAGGACTTTCAGCGCAATCTGTGTCAGAAATAGAAAGGAGTTCTATTTTAGCCCTTGGCATCACAGACACTCGTTGGCACGCGCAAGCAGTGTGGGTGCAATAATTGAATAACATGGATTTCTACATTTATTTTGCGACGCTCGCGCACGCGACGTGTCCGGTCTGGTCAGCATGTTAGGTTCTCAGCTATTGTTTGCTAAAATCCACATTACCTTCTGGGATAGGGATAGAAACCTCAAGGTTTTTTGCCTTCACTGGGTTTATATATAGAACCTTCTTTAGTAAAGGGTTATTTAATCTTGTCAAATCAAATAAAAGTTTATTGGTCGGGTACACAGATGTGCAGATGTTATCGCAGGTGCAGCGAAATGCTTGTTCCTAGCTCCAACAGTGCAGTAATACCTTACAAAACACAAAACAATACACAAATAATCCAAAAAGTAAAAAGAAAGAAATATCGCCCAATGAACCATGAAGATTGCCAATCCATAAAACAATGCATAAAACCCCAAATAACCCTGTTTTCTAAGATTGCACAATGCATGTATATTACATAAATGGATAGTTCTGCATGTGATGAATGTTTGTGTGTTATTAATTTAGCTCATTTTCTGGGTTGTCAGGAGCAAGATGTCTGATGAAAACTTATATGAGGATCTTGACATCGTCAAGGAAATGAAGAACTACGACAAGTTTACCCCAACAGAGAATGCAGCCAAAGCAAAGGAGCACCTGGATTTGCAGGAGAACGTGACCCTTAACATTGCTGTGACAGGGGAGAGCGGGGCGGGAAAGTCCACCTTTGTTTAATGCCTTACTTGGACCAAGGGGCAGCAGAAACTGGAGTGACCAAGACCACAATGAAGCCCATTAGATACAGCCATCACACAATGCCTAATGTGAAATTCTGGGACCTGCCTGGTATCGGCAGCCAAACTTTAAAGCAAAGAAGTACCTGAAGAAGGACAAGTTTAAAACCTACAACTTCTTCATCATCATCGGCACAGTGAGGTTCAAAGAGAACAACATCATGCTGGCCAAAGAGATCCAGAATATGAAGAAGATATTTTACTTTGTCTGGTCGAAGATTGACAACGACAGCCGAGCTGAGGCTTGGAAGAAGAACTACAGGGAGGAGGATTTGCTCTCCAAGATCAGACAGAATTGTGAGGTGAACCTGAAGACCGTAGGGAACACCAACGTTTTCCTCATCTCCACATTTGAGCTGGGGAAGTACGATTTCCAGAAGCTAATCTACTCTCTGGAGGAAAACCTCTCAGAGCACAAGAGGTCGGCCTTAATCCAGGCTCTGCCGGTTTGCTCAATAGTCATGATTGAGAAGAAGAGGAAATGTCTTTTCAAAAGCGCCTCCACCACAGCAGCCGTACCCATCCCTGGGCTGAGAGATTGGTGTTATGCAGGCCTTCTTCCACAAGGCCTTCATAACCTTTGGACTGGATGAGAAATCCCTCCAGAGACTGTCAGAACGTGGCAACAAGCCAGTGGGTGAACTGAGCTCAGCGATGAAGTCTCACTGGGGGAGTTGATGAGAAGGTGATGGCTAGAATGCTGCATACAGCAGTCATGGTGGCAGCCAAGGCTATCGAAGCTGTGTTGACCACTGTTGTTTTTAGTTTTGGTGCAATGGGGATTGCTTTTGCCACTACATTACACCTTCTGCACAAGGGAATAAAATAGTTGGTGTAGGATGCTAAAGCAGTGCTAATGGTGGCAGGCTTGGAATTACAAAAAATGGTCAGACTGAAAACACCCTGTTCTTCAAGGTGGATGCGGTTACAATGGCTGTACTTTAGATACAGCTTTTCACAAGTCAAATGTCTGATTCATGTCTGATCACTTTTGTTACCATGACAATATGAATAGAGCCATGAACCCAACGTTTGAGTTTGTTTACTTAGTTCTGGTGTTGTACGTAGAGTTAGCATCATTATTCTAATTATCATTGTAATTAGCTATAGCATCATTATTAGCATTTGCATCATTAACAGCATTAGCAGTGTGTAGTGCAAAACAATGGAGGCCATACATCTGTTAGCATATGTTTGTTAGCATGGTTACTTTTCCATTTAATTTGTCTTTGCCATCTAATTTCTTGCTCTGTACAATATACCATTGTCACTATTTGATTGTACTAGTAACTAGTAGGTGGGTGCTTAGGAAATGTCAAACAGTGGAAGAGTACCTCTGTTAGCATGCTTCTTTGTGTCATCTCATTTTCAATTATTAAATTGTTTGATGTGACTTTAAATATTGTAGTAATCTACCCTGTTATCTAAATCATTGATTGTTTGTGTATTTTTTTTATTGACACAAAGAATTGTAATAAAAAAGACAAACATACAGTAGTGAAGTCAAAGATGCCATTTTATTGACTAGATGTTTCTTTGTCTTCCTGTATGTAACAACATCAGCCTTCTGTCTCTCTCTACTTCATCTTCTCTCCCTCTCTCTCTCCCCCTCTCAAGCTCCTTCTCCTTCTCCTTCTCTCTCTCTCTCTCTCTCTCTCTCTCTCTCTCTCTCTCTCTCTCTCTAGCTCTCTCTCACTCTCTCTCTCTACTCTGGTGTGGAGGGTACAGGCTAGTAGTTGGTGATGATCTCATCGATCCAGGGCAGCAGGGCACAGACCTTGGTGTAGACACCAGGATAGTTGGGCTGGGCACAGCCAACACCCCAGGACACGATGCCATGCAGCTCTCCGTTACATACCAGGGGACCGCCGGAGTCACCCTGAGAGAGAAACAGAGGGGGGAAAGAGAGATAATGAATTAATATATAAATGAATAAACAAACAAATGAAATGTTCTGTTTGTGAGGTTACAGGGGTATTCTCCATACCTGACAGGCGTCCTTGCCTCCCTCCAGGTATCCRGCACACACCATGGTATCAGTAATCTGGCCAGGGTAGGACTCCTCACAGGCCTTCTTAGACAGGATGGGGATGTTCACACACTGCAGGTTAAATGGGTTGAACACTGACAGAGAGAGAGACAGAGAGACAGATGAGAGACAGAGAAAGAGATAGAGACACAGTTGGGGGGAGAGAGAGAGAGAGAGAGAGATGGTTGGGGGGAGAGAGAGGGGGGGAAAGAAAATATACAGTAAGTGGTATTCTTAGAAGTAGCTACCCTCTCAAGTAAATTGATTTGCTGATTTCCCATCAACATGTAGACCTAGCGTGAGCTATAATTTCAAGAAAATGTATTTTAGTTGATTACATTCAATAACCCATATTTTCTCATCTCATCCCAATCTCATTGTCATTCCACCCCATCCCATACTACACCCCATCTACATAAATACCCGAGTCGGTGTAGATGTTTCCCCATCCAGACACCACACACATGTCACCGGCCTTGGGGCAGGCTGTGGGCAGGGCGATGGGCTTGACAAACTTGTTGAGAGTGACAGGGTGTGCCAGCTTCAACAGCATAATGTCGTGGTCCATGGTCTGGTAGTCATAGCTCTGGTGCCAGTAGATGGCGTCCACAGACATGTACTGCTCCGTTCCTTCGTGCTCCCAGATGTGGTGGTCACCCAGGATGGCAAGCTGACTCCAAGGACTGGAGGGAGGGAGAGAGAGGGAGAGAGAGAGAGAGAGAGAAGGAGAGAGTGAGAGAGCGAGGGAGAGAGAGAGAGGACATGATTTATGAGAGGAAAGAGAGCAGAAAGGGATGAAGGTGAATAAGTGGAGAGAGGAAGGCAGAGAAGATAAGAAGGAGAGAGGGGAAGACAGAAAGTGAAGACAGATGGAAAATTGGAGAAGGGAGAGGATAAAAAAAATAGAAACCTTTACATGAAGAGGCCTTTGGGAGGCACAGTAAAGGGAAAAGATGGTTGACAGTGACCCTGCAGTACTCACTTCATCCAGCAGTGGGCGGCAGAGATGATCCACTGGTCGTTAATGAGGGAGCCACCACAGAAGTGGTAGCCGATGTTAAGAGAGGCTTGCCAGGGCTGGGAGTGAGCCTCACACTCATAACCCCCCACGATCCTGTCATCCATAGGAGCTGCCGCTGAGGGAGGGAAGGAGTGGAAGGCAGAGGGAGGGTCAGAGGAGAAAGAGAGTAGGATGGAGAG